>NW_018020753.1:229823-257161 GCF_002006095.1 Pseudomyrmex gracilis
CCACGCACAAATACGGCGAGCCCTGGTTGACCGGGGACATCATCGGCTGCACGCTTAACATGGACAAGGGAACGATATATTTTTACAGAAACGGCAGAAGTCTGGGCAGAGCGTTCGAAAATGTGCCGATGGGCGCTGGGATCGCATATTTTCCCACCGTCAGCTTGGCGCTCAATGAGAATTTAACGGCCAACTTCGGCTCCATACCGTTCAGATATCCCGTGAAGGGTTACGAGCCGTTGCAAGCACCGCCAACGAGACAGGTTCGCCAAGCCACGCTTCTCTTCCAGTGGCTCGCGAAGATCATCGAGCTGTTGGAGTATCACAAAAGTGTTGAGAAACAAACTGTTACGTTGGAGGACAAAATGATGAGCACCGAAACGTTCATCATGTGCGTGGCCAGGCCCATGTTTTGTCGAATCGGTCCGCTGCTTACTGTGCCCTACGTCACCGAGACGGTCTTCGTGCCGTTTATGCAGAATCTATGCGATCTGAGCGCAAACGGTTCCACGGCGAGATCCGTGTATTCGGACATTCACAGTGCGCAGCTGCTGATCTGTCTGGATCTGCTGTGGGCGTTTATGGAAGAGCACGAGATCAAAGTGTGTCTGGAGAGTACGGTGCTTCATCTGCTATCCGCCTTTCGGCACGTATCTCTGCTGCTCGAGTATCCGGACCAGTGCAAGAGTCTGATGCTGCTGAACCGGATCTGTCAGCATACCGTCACGCGGCAGCATCTGCTGCGGTATCTGCTGTTCGATCGCGTGCGTTTCGCCAACTTCGTGCACGTGAAACCGCTGGACGAGGGCGGACTGGCGGACGTGGTCGAGAAGGTCTGGTGGGAAACGAACCCTCTGGACCCTTCGGTCGAAGCGAACAAGGCCAGTTATCTGAACGCTTGCGAGCGCATTAAAGCTGCCATTTCTGGTACGATTAAATGTTTAAAGAAATAATTGAGTAATCTTTCAAAATAAAAAAATAATAATTACAATCGCTATTTTCAGAGGTGGAAGCGTTACAAGTCGAGTTGTTAATTATTTTATTAAATAATACCGACGGGACGGCCAAGAGGCCGGCATCTAGGACCATATTTTTGAGGAAGTTCAAACGCTTTGTCCAGGAAAATCTGACAACTAGTCGTGTAAGTATAAGAGATACGCGTGTCAATGAAATATTACGGAAACTCTTATATGCGCGAATCGTCTGCGTGATTATTGAGCAGTTAGCAAACCAGCAGACATTTTACCAATTCTGCAGACACCCTTGCCGATCACATTATGTTGCTTTCACCGACTTCTGGTTGCATTCAGAATTTTATGGGACTCAGAAATTGGAACAAGCCCTGTCTATATACCCTGCAGGTGATAAGGCATTATCGAGAATTTTATATCAGTTGCACTCTTGCAAAAGGAATTGACTCTCTGCCTTAGTAACGTAGACACCTTTAATCTCTCTTTCAAGCTCAATGTTTTGTTTTTATTAAACACAAAAAGCTTATACATATTTATATATATATATATATATATATATATATATATATATATATAATTTTTATATATGTATATTCTTTTGAAAAAAAAAACCGCTTGTAAAAACCGCTTGCTGCTTTTGTGTTGTCGTGTTTGTCACAGCTGCGTAAATGAATGTACTTGAGGCTCTTATAATTCTCCTTTCGTTTTTCTTTTTCAAATGTGAATATACATGTAAGCACTCGCTTCTCATACATGATTATTATTATTCGCAAGTATTATTCAGCGACGTTTAATTTACGTAATAGCCATTTCCTTATAAATTGGAATGGGCAGGGCGTTCTACGATGCGTCAATCAATTACTCTGGAATCGACAGACTTGGTGGTGTGTTAAGCTACTTAAACAAGACATTCAAGAAAGAATTGATAAGACTGCTAGGTCCGGATCATGAGGTGATTGTTGCTATGGAACAACAGCAACAACAGCAGCAACAACAGACCACGGCAGCGTCCGCGACGTCGAATAACGCGTCGGGACCGCTGGTCGACATGCCAGCGGTGGCGATTTACCCTCGCCTGCTTACCGCCAACTTGCCGGCGCTAGCGAGCCAAGGTAGTTCTAGAATACTGCAAAGAATCGGATTCTTTATACATACTACAGAAGATAGGACTCCAATACGTCATGGTGCTGCAGATCCGGCGACCTCATTGTTGGAATTATTAGACGGTATTATCTTGTTCTACCATGTAGCGGCGAGTAATCAAGTGTCCAAAGTGGCGAGTCTGCGCGACAGTATGACCGCGTATGTGAACGCGATCGCTGACACCAAGGCGAAACTCGAGCGTATCGAGTCGATTCTAACAAGCGATCCCGACGCAGAAGCGATTCAGAAAGAACTGCTCCGCGCGACCGACGTGTTCCATAAAAAACTGGCGGAGCAGGCGAGGCACATGGCGTGGATACGAGCCGCCGTATACTCGGAGGAGAAGCAATCACAGTTGGCCTGGTTGCTCAAAGTGGTGACACTAACCCTGCAAACCGCCAGCCAGCAGGGCAACATGTTCAGCTACGTGCCTGATTTCTATCTCGAGACGCTGTTCGATCTGTGTGTCAATCTGCGCGTCCACGTACATCCCACGGCGCCGATCGAGAACATTCCGAATTATCGGGAGATGCTGCGCAATGCCGCCGAGTTTCTGTGCGATCACTTCCTCGATTCGCGCATAGTAAACGCCAATTCCAAAGACGCGTTAGTGCTCATACTCGCTGGCTTCGTGTCGAATCCGATGACGCTTGAGGCGTTGGAGAACGTGCCGCGCGAAATTAGAATCAAGTTCGTGATGAATCTTCTTAAACCGTACGAGAATCGCGCGTGGGCGCAGTCCAACTGGGTCCTCGTCAGATTTTGGCAGGGCAACGGTTTCGCTTACCGATACGAAAAGAGTCCGCATCTTTCGAAGAAAGTCGGTCCAAAGATGGTGCAGCAAGAAGCTATCTCTCTGCCCATAAGTACGTTTTATTTTTTGTTTTTCAAGAGGCACAAGTTTTTGGATTTTGTGCGTTAAGTGATATTTTACATACTTTGTTGCCTTATCGTTTTAGAACCATGTCCATCGGAAGTGTATCAAGCGCACGTAAGAGAGGTACTGTTGGACAATCCTCAGGTGTCCGCGCAATTTTTAAATTCATTGTTGAATCAATTGAATTGGGCGTTTTCCGAGTTTATCAGCATGGTACAAGAGATCCATAACGTTTCGTCGCGACCGGAGCGAGTGTTTATCGAATCGAGACAATTAAAAATCTGTTCTACTTGCTTCGATCTGTCGGTCTCGTTGCTCCGTGTATTAGAAATGATCTGTACGGTGGCTCCAGGCGTTTTCAACGACCCTACACAGTCTTCTAGCGAAAGTCTGCTGGGTAGATTGTGTCAAGTGAGTAAAACAAATTGCATCTTCGTAAGTGATTGACTCAAATCGTACAATCGTGTTGTGATTTTAGTTACTCTGCCAAGTGTTGAACAGGATGAGCTCACAGGCCAATTGTTTTCAACACGTAGTGCAGTTGGATATCCCTGATCTGGATCCCGTAGATCACTTTCCCATGCTGGCGGCTGTTATTGGCGTTCTGTTGGCTCTTCTCGAAAAGGAGATGAAAGATTTTGCAGGCAAGTATCGTAATTGATGCGAAAACACGACGTGCAGTGTGAAAGAAAACCTGAAGTCTCAGTCGTGTTTTTTTTTCTCCTTTCAGCAAATCCAACGCTCGATGTATGCAAAGTCACACGAAGTTTATTGACAGAACCGAGCTTTCAGATCAGTTCTTTGTATTTTGTTCTGGGCGATACTGAGAAAAATGTAGAACCAGTAACGAAATCCGCGGAACCATTTACGAGAACTGTAGAACCGTTTTCACTTACAAAATGTAGGTATTTTTGTTCTGTTGTAAAGTATATTTTTAATCGATAATGAAATACTATCATACGCTACTATCAACTTCAGCTCATATTTTTCACTATTTCTTTGCAGACGAGGCTGATGTGACAGCAGAAGAAATCAGCCGAGTGATAGAGATGATAAAATATCTTGACAACTGTCTCGCGCGTTTACCCGACAGCAAATTAATAGTAGACGACGACAACATTTGCACGATTTGTTATGCGTTTCCGATTGCGGCGACATTTAAGCCCTGCAGTCATCAGACGTGTCGCACTTGTATAGATCATCATTTGCTCAACACCAGGGAATGTTTCTTTTGCAAAGCAATCATAGACAAGGTCGAAGATCTGAGCGGGAACACATTGCATGATTTTGCCGGCCAAGTCGCGACTTCGGAAACGGCTTCCTGACAAGATTATCTCGCAGATTATTATATATACTGAATAAAAAAAAAAAACTTTATTGAATTCCTCGCTGCATCTTCGATGCGTTAAGCATCGAGTTTCTCCTGGCAAAGATACTGTGTAAAATTTTAATTGTGTACGATGATAAGAAAAAAAAATTATCCGTGAAGAATTTAAGATAAATTAAACGCAGAGAGAGAGAGAGAGAGAGAGAGAGACTCTGTGCTTAAAAGGAGTATCAAGGAAAAAACCTTTATTTATAAGTATAATACATATCTACATTATTAATAAGCACATTTTGATGGCAGTAAGTGAAAAGATTATATATAAAATACGTATAACGATATCTGCCTCTTGAAGCAGAAGTTGCTTCACGTGTGAGTCCATCGGTAAAAATTTGCTAATAAAAATTATATATATGTATAATAGTCCTTTCTTTTTAATTGATATGTACATCATCAGTCTTTTTGTTGATATGTCACGTTACATGAGAATAAAACCAACGACTTTCCTAATCTTCTTCCAAGTGTCTAGTCTGCATGAATATTTGTAGAGAGCATGGCACGCTATTGTAATGAATTGTGATGTTTTGTTGTTGTTATCTGTTGCTTACATTTTTGCAATTTCCGTCACTCAAAATGTGATAATGTACGTTCATACTAGTAAAAAAAAAAAAGGAAAATCGAAACACACAGTGCAAAAACTATAAGCAACACTGAACAGACTTATAATATTAAGACTTTATATACGCTTATATGTAATAATATACATAGAATTATAATATATATAATAATATATGTATGTATGTATATATGTATGTATGTATATATAGTATATTATATGAGTATGCATATAATAACTATATTATACTATTTTTGTATACTATATATTATACTATATATTACAAATCCTATATAAATTATCACTACGCACGTATATATCTCACATGCACTTATTGCACAATTCTTAAAGCATATTTAAACGCATAAATTGTCCTTGAGCTGTCTAAAGCCGGTGACCAGTGGCGGTTTAATCGGCGATTTAAACAGGTCGTGAACAGCCTCGACAAAGACGACGCCACACGCGAAACCGCCGAGCACGGTTAAGAGGATCGCGAAAGCAATCAAGAAACGATCTTTGTTCAAATGCAATTCCGGATCCTTGAGAACTACGCTTTGTAACAGGCAGACGCCAGGCAGTACGAAGATAAATATCGCAGACAGAACTCCCATCAAGTTGATGATCTGCGAAATGTCCGGAATCAGAATAGCGATGATCAGCGACATGAGGTACCACACCACCGTGACACCAACTCGGATGCGGATTCGATCTAGGTCCACGTTGAACATTCCAAGAAGTGCATCACGGCCGCAATACAGCACGATGGGATAGGTAGTGAAGCTCTTGATGGCAATGGCGATTATCGCAACAGCCAGGATAACGCTTTTGTCGGTGTAGCCTTGTAGAATATCACTCGGCACATTCCCAGTGCCGAACGTGATATAGCCGTAATAACCGACAATGGTATACGCGCCGAAGCAGATCAGCATGCTTATCACAGCACACAGCGTAAATTTGTTGAGATTACGGTCCTGCATACAGGCGTAAGTTGGTATCGCTGTCATGTGACTCTATATATAAAATAAAACAAATATATATACGCATTGTTGTATACTATACATTTTGTTGTTCTGATGTTTTAGGTGATACATTAAATGACGAGATAAATCAAATTCGTCTCATAAACTAAAAATGTTCGAATACCTGATAAGCAAAGCATATAATAGGCACTATATGCAGTATTTCGTATTTGTTGTCTGGCCAAATTTTTATGACTTTATGCTCGCTGTCGCTTTGATCGGTGAAACTTTTGTAAGCTATCAACCACGTAACATACACGATGGTCACGCAACCGAGAGAGCTCGCGTAACTCAGAACGTCAAGTCTTTTAAAAAAGCATAGCGGCAATACGAACACGGTGCCAGTTAAAACTGTTATAAATGGTCTCGATAAGTACCTGTAAAATCAAATAATTTAAATGTACAAATTAAAAACCTAAAAAACAAGTTTGTAACAAATTTTTTTTCCTATTGCGGTGATTACCAGGTGTGACAATAGTCACGTCCATAATATGTAACAAATACTCGGTCGAACTGATCGCCGACAATGATTAAGAACGTTAAGCAACAGCCAAAACTGTAAAGAACTACAAAGATCCCGCACATTCTAAGCACTTTAGGTCCGCATAGTCCAGCAAATGTATCTTGCATAGTGTTGGTGCGCGTATAATCGCTACAACTGGCTAATATCACTAGTGCGACTGTAATGAATATAAGGAAAAAAATTTGAGCAACTATCGAAGTTCCTACTCCGCCAGCTCTGTCGAAAGCTTGGGGAAAATTTAACAATCCAGCTCCCAGTGTAGCGTTCACGATTAAAAAAATTGTTCCAAAGCTTCCAGCACCTGAAATATAAAACATTTCTTTTCCAGAAAAACTGTTCTGTGGTGTGTATCTCACTGTGATATTTTCCCACTTATGATCTAGTGTGTGTCTATGTACATAATTGATAATATTTTATATAAACCATAGAAATCTTTAAGACATATTCCTGCATTTAATATGAGATTTGTCGTAATTTTTTCATTGTTACGGGCACCTATTACGTACACAGTCGGCTGCGTTCAGCAGAACTCAGCGCTTAGCAAGTGCTTCGCGATTATTGCTTTTCATTGGTATATACTTTCATATTTGCAATATGATTTAAAGTAAGGGACCAATCACAGACAATAAGCGCAAAGCGCATGCTGATGGTATGCTTTTGTTTTTCTGTTCTTTTGTTTTATTACCGTAACCGAGCGCGGAACGATACTTATTTGTATCTGTGCGCACTGCGCAGTACATATATACTTATAGCACGGAGTGCTTTGTTCAACGACGTACTGACTGCCACTCCCGCCGAAAGCGAAAGTGTTAAAAAAGATCTACAGAAACGTGTAAGATAATACTCTGTTATACACAAAAGAATGCTAATTATGTTGCATTACGTACCTTTTCGAGTTTCATTATTGCGCGCAGCAGAAGGACTCGGTGCAGTCGACAAAACCACATCTGTAACCATATGGTCAGATTCACCTGTCAGGTAATCCATATTAGCTGTAATCCAATTTAACATTTTATCGAACTGTTGGCTTCACGCTTTGTTCTTATCTTTGAATGTTGCTCCTCCTCCTTTGTAGATCAAAGTCCTCCAGTTTACATATGAGTATGCATGAAACAAAAGTCAGAATTATTGAAATTCAGTAAAAATATACATCTATAAAAAATGTAAGTTTAACCTTTTGCAAAGTGATGAAATAGTTTTTGCCGCTATATTACTAACCTATATAAAACCACGTTGAACTTACATATAGTTGACCTCACAGAGGTAAAGGAGGGAGCATTAAGGGATAGTATAGGCGCGGGGAGTGAAGCCATGGTGCGGGGGGGATTTGACCTCTAAGCAACCTTCAGTCATATTTATTATGGGCCACTAGTACTGCTATCTATCTGATAAGAGCGATATTATTTGAACACATTGACGTTGACGTACTAATCTGTAGTGACAGGAAGAAATTGTGAAAGTTTTTAGTAAAGAGAAAATTAAGAGAAGAAAGAGAGATAAGTAAGACAGAATTAAATTAAAATAAGTCTTCCGCAATCTACAACACATTACATTACATTTAATACTATAGGCTTAAATTTATAGTTAATAATTAACATAACATTAAGCGTTATGGATGTTCCAAACTTAAATTTTATACTTATTTTAGAAAAAAATTAATTATAAAAATGGTGCATTATATAGCAAAAAATTGCCACAATAGGTCATCAGAAAATCTAAACAACAAGAGGAGTTAGAAAAATATGTACAGACAAGATATTTTTATATTGCAAAACAGAATAATATTAATAAAAATTTTTTTTCCCTTACTTTTTTATTTACCTATATTTATTAAATCTTATAAATATGTATAATATTATATCTATAATTACTATTTATTAAAATTAGTTTCTTTTTTGTTAATTTTTTAAGTAAATATGTTTATTACATTTCTTAAAGTATTATTCTATTTTATCTCCGTGATTCTATTGTGCATTATTTCATCGAAGTATTGTGAAATACTAACAGATGGCAGTACTAGTGGCCCATATGAACATGGCTGACTAGGCTTCATCTTTTTTCGACAACGTTCCCGCCTTTACCTCCGTAATTGACCCGCCTGAACTCAGTTTATGGCGCGTTCAGTTTATGTTGTAGTTCGTCATGCTTTCTCGTGGTTTTTCGGGGTTTTTCGGAGTTTTTCGGACTTATACATATTCGTCATTGAATTGCAGAGCATCTACTGGTCAGTTTTTCGTATATTCAATGTTTAACTCTAAAATCATCTTAAGTTTTTTCTTCTGGAGCCATTAAAATGTACAGCATCTTAAGACAAACTCGAAATAATTTTAAATTTCGAGATCAAAATATGAATATCGATCTGAAAAAAAGATGACATGTATAAAAAAAACAGTATTCTTAGTCCTGATACATAAATATCCATTGATGTGATACTGTTGTATACTGTTGATAGTTTTTACAAGTACAAGAAAAGAGTACAGTACAAGAATCAGAGAGATAATAGGTGTTAAATAGTATTAAAAAATAATATAACATATAAACTATCTGCATAAGGGACTGGAGACATCTAAAAAACTAGAAAAAAAGGTTGTTTTATGATTAAGCTATGTTCTCACCAATGTAAAGATTTCTGTCCATTATTTTACATCTTCCTGGGTTCCAGTAGAGCAATTCTCTGTAACTATTTTATATTAACAACAATAATTACATTCAGAAAACTCAACGGTTGAGAGATCATCACTTATGATACGACTATTCTTCAAAACCTGCTATGGTTCCAAAAGTATGATCCAATCATAAGTGATTATCTCTCAACCGTTGTGCAACTGTTGAGTTGTCTGAACACACCCAATTTTGCTATCATTGCGTGGATAAAATAATTTTTTTTTAATAAAAAGAAAAACAATCTTCTATGGCAAGGAACTAATCATTATAAACAATGATCATGACCGTCACGGATCCAGTTTTTTATCAGTACCCAATTTTTGATCAGTTTGTTAAAAAAATATTATAGTAAGGTTTTGGTCATCAAAATTAGTCCGAAAAGAGATATGTACCTATATAGATGTCGGAATAATTATTATGCCAAAATGTTTTCTGGACTAATTTTTATGATTAAAATCTTACTACAATATTTTTTTAACAACTGATTAAAAATGAATTGAATACTGATCAAAAACTGGGTCCATGACGGTATATCTTGAGTATACTTATCATTATTAACTAATATCATTTATAGCCTGCGTTTCAAAATTGGATAATATATGTTGCATACATTATAGATTTTCAATATATTTCTGGTGTGAATATTGGAACGCTGATACGCAGTTTGCAACGTCTGCTTAATCGATTATAGTCGACGATGGTATGTTGACCATGGTCAACTGTAATAGCAAATTGTCACAAATATATTAAGTACTATAAAATAAAATCATTGTTTTTCTGCACTGTCTACTTTTTTTTTGGTATTTCTGATTGTCACAAAAAAGACGTTGTCCACGCGATACAGAGTCCATCAAGTAACATGAATCTTTGTAAAACAATTTGATTAGAGAAGTAAACAATACCTCCAAATGTTAGATATGATGTCTGTACAGTTTAGATAACAATATTTCAGATAACATGCGTCACTGAACAACTCAGCTGATTGACTAATCTAACCTTCACTGTACAATTTAGGATTAGGTTAGGTTAGGTTCCAATTTGCCGGTAATTCCCGATCTGTCGATTTCCACGACCGTCCTGACAGAAGGTATATCCGTCAACGAGAGTAGATAACGAGGAGAACAGACAAACACGCGACAGAGAAGTAAAACAGCAACTTATTTGGCTATGTTTCGACGTGCATTTACGTCGAGTTTTCGCCGTATATCGGTAGGTTGACAGCTCTTACACATCTTCGCGTAACATGGATTTGAAACCTTTTATCTGCATATTTTTCTCAAAATTTCTTTTCCTCTATCGTTCTTCTATTCAATATCGAAAACGTTGTAAGAAAGACTGAGATGGAAAACTACTAAGTTAGAAATAATATTTGATAATTTAAAACTTTTGATGTGTTATACATGTGTATTTTTTACAATTTAAAACTTATCATGTATGTATAGCATAAAACACTAGGACTCTCTCTCTCTTTTGATTTGGTAAGACTAATATAAATCCCTTTACTTAAATCCTTAATCCTGTCTCTCTCCGGAAATATTTTGCGTTCTGTAGATAAATGATAACATTCAAGAAAACCGCAGTGAAAAAGATGAATAAAACCAAACTGTTGCAGTTGCTATCACGATTGTGGAATGGACCTAACGGCGTGCTTGCAGGTAAACAGGCTGAGGAAAGAATGATAACCATTCTCAGAAATAGGTTTCCTAAAGCCGAGGTGATTGAGGTTACTGATGTATCAGGTACAAAAAAAAATCTGTTTTGTATTTTAATATTTATTTTGTGAAATATTTTGAATATTTTATAAATGCTTCCTTGAAAATTTTTATAGTATAATATTTAATCGCAACACTGATACGTATTGCAGGAGGCTGTGGTGCTATGTTTGACATAAATGTGGTTGCCCCAGAATTTAAAGGACTAAACACAGTGAAGCAACATCGAATTATTAATGAGGTAAAAAAGATCATCTTGTATAAGTTGAAAATAATTATCATAAAAGTGTCATATTTTGTAATCAACTCGTTTCACAAACAAGGTTCTCAAGGAGGAGATCAAAGATATGCATGGTCTTCGAATACGTACAAGTGTTCCACAATTGTAAATTTTGATATGACAACTTTGTGTCGCGTTAGTTTCACAAGAGCAATACTTAAATACTGATCTAAATAAGATCGCACAAATCTTGAAGAGATTGACGTTATACACATAGGTATTTTGATATAATTTGTATATAAAAATCTTATGAAATGTTATTAAAAACAACTGTGAATGGAAAATGAGAGAAGAGAAATTACTTAAAATATCAGGGAAACGAAGGATAAAAATGTGACATTATCGGTCGTTTCCCAGTTTCTGTAGTTTCGTAAATTTGCATATTTTTTGATCCACACTTGATTCAAACACGAGAATTTATCCACTAGAATAGTCGAAAATATATTCTAGATTCAATATGATTTTAACAGCAAGTAATCACTCTGTAATAGATTTTAAATTAGAGAAAGATGTGAAGAGGGAGATAAAATGTAATAAAAACTGAATATATATTGCGCAATTACAGAAACTTTATTACAACTTCTTTCTTTTGTGATTTATATGCTGCCATTTTTTTATGTGCACAGAATGAGATTAAAAAATTGTTGCTTTACAATTTGAATTTCATTATGTAGTTGCAACTTGTTGAAATTACAATAATATTCAGGATATATAGTTTTTAAACACTGGTAAAAAATTTGCCGCTATTTTCTTACGTGAATAATAAATTACAAACTATAAATATAGACTATATGTTGTAGTCGAGTTTTCAGTGATTCCGCTATTTCTTGTTTTATTTCTTCACCAGATAGCCCCACACTGGTTCTAATAGGCCGGTATTCGTAGTCTGATTTCTTATATATATTTAAAATTGTTTTAAAATAATTTTAAAATGTTATACAAGACGTTTTCTTGGCTACAGAGTGTCTCAAGAGAAATTTAAGATGATTTCAAATATAAGATTCAACTATGAATATTATAGCCAGATATATTTGAGTCTTAAGCTTATTTTCAGATTATCCTATTCCAATGAAACATAGCTTTCACATAGCATCTTAAATGGGATAAACTTAAGACAATTCAAATAATAGATCAAACCATAAATACCGGTCACAATAGTCCCGTTCGGTGAGAACTTTGCAAGGTAATTACATGATTCAAGCAATAACACACACGATATACATATGTTCACAATGATAAGTATTAAATTATTAAAGGAGAAGGCCAGTAGGAATCTAAACACCGATGTTGATGTGGTATATAAAATAGTTTGTCAATATAAATTTGCTACGTTCCGATCTGAGGTTTAGGTCATTTTTGTTTTTAGATTATTGAATATTTTTTATTCTAAGTGAAGTATAACTTGCATTGTTTGAAAATGATCGAAACGTAGCAAACTTATTTATATAGTTTATTTCAATAAACTATTTTATATAACAACAATATATCGGTATCTGGACTCCTATTATTCTGGATTTCTTTTTTAAATAACTTAAATGTTGGAGCCAATCCTCGATTAATAAATATTAAGTAAAGACACGGCAAAAATACATAATTATATAAATAAAAGATTTATAAATATTTTATTTTAAAATAAATGCACACGGAGCACACACACACTGATATTAAAATATATAGAATACTCTTGAGAAAATATATAAAACTAAAATTATAATTCTAGATTAAGTACGTGAAATAAAATAAATATCTTATTATACAGAGACGTAGTTAAGTTCTATAAACTTATTTAGCTACAGCAGAGAGAAGAATGAGAGCGGTCACAGTCGGTGTTCTCATAGCACGGAATAGAACCATGTCCACAAAAAGTGATTACACATTCTCCTATTGGCCGTGGCCGTGGCCGCTCTCATTCTTCTATCTGGCTACATACTCGCACACTCTCTCGGAAAGCAATAAATATTTTACGCGACAAAGAATCCTAACACAAAAGCTCTCTTTAATTTTTATATATCTTAAAATACTTTATACATCTATTTTTATTTATAATAATTTAGTGTTTGAAAATTTCGCGAATATGCATATGTATATACATCTATTTATATATTCTAGAAAAGGAAGGGACCAGTTTTACCTTCTCCAGATAACTTAATCTTTGAAATTCACCGGTGTAATTCGATCGGTCGATAAAGTTGATGGCGATGTACCGTCCGGGTAAGTTGAAAAGTTGGTAGAATTGATCCTTACTCTCTTATCGCACGGAGACTTATTACGCGGGTTTTTGCACGGGACTAGACTAAAAGTTTAAAAACTAGATTTTCGTCCATGGACTGAGATCGTGTACTCTACTAGGTGAACTGAGAAAAGACCGGATATACCCATGCTGTGCATCGAGAAATTGCAAACGAGTGTTGGTCCCGGCACGCAAGAGATTATCAACCGCACGGAATCTGAGTAAATAAGCTGCGACAATTTTTTACCGCTTTAATCACGGACACAATTTGCGTACCAAGTATGTGTCATTATAGAAATTTACAGATAACCTTTGTATAACGAGGTACTTGAACAACGCGATATTTCGATATATGCGGTTTACAAATTGCGATAAAATGGAGTCTAACCCCGTTTTTTCAATATTGCGCTTACGCGAGCCTCGTATACGCGTGGGGCATTTCTATATAGATCGGAGTATCCGCGTTATACGAGGGTTACAAAAGATTGAATATGTATTTACAGAAGCGCGTAATCGCACAATTACGTTCTGTCAGCTGATTTATTTGGATTATTTTTGCGCGCAATTTCTCTTCGCCTTCCCTCGAGAAAACTTTTCGAGTTGGTTGTCCATGAACTGTCTGACTAGATTTCACTCTCTCGTATCATACTTATATGTTCTCATACATATTCGTATTAAAAAAAAAAAGTAATAATCATAAATTATTAAAATAAGCACAGCCGCACATAATATTCGAATGGGAGTTTCAAAAGTTAATTAATTTGTCAAATGCGATTGAAAAGACGGTTATTAACAGATATGTGACTAGATGAACAACTGAAAAATGAGATTTTACATTTTTTCGTCTTTTAGTGTGGTCTTAACTAAACTTCGCTTGGAACAATGCGAATTTCTTTCTTTTTTCTTAATACGTATGTAATGAGTATAAGTATCCTAAAATATGCGTATCTATAATGTGTGACTATTTATCTATTTAATACTAAATATATGTTTATACTACATTTATATGTGTAAAATAGCTGCTTAAGGGCTTGTTTTTTTTCGTTGTTTTTTTTTTTTTTTTTTTTTTTTTTTTTTTTTTTTAAAAAAAAAAAAAAAATGGAAAAAAAAAAATTTTTTTTTTTTTTTTTTTTTTTTTTTTTTTTTTTTTTTTTTTTTTTTTTGGATTATAGAAAGAAAAGCTAATACAAACGCGCTAATGTGTACAGAGGCACTTTATACATATTTTGCACAAAACTCAATTTCTCTTTACTTGCTTATAGCCAGAGTTTTGGTAAAACTAATAAAAAAAAATTGTTTTTTCAATAAATCTGATAATCTAATTTCTAATTTTTGAAATAAATTCTCTGTGAGTTTATTAATACTAAATGATTGCAAGATACTGGCACTTTTCCCAAAAAAATATATTATCTTACCTATATATTTTGTAAATATAATTTATACATATGTAACCTAAATTATCTTATCTCCGTGTATTGAATTAAAAATTTTAGCGAAATATCTACTGCCAATGAGAAAAACTAATTGAAGAGAAATAGTCGATCAAAAATAAATAAAATTGTAAGCACGTTGATATTTTGAGATTTGTTTGATATACACACATGCAATTTTATTATAAAATTATAATACTACACACTAGTACATACCTGTGTATAGTATCACCTGTGTATATATCAGTATATGGTGTATATGTTTCTTCATTAAGAGATTGGACTAACGGTTATTTAATATGTTCAGTTGATATAAAATATAAAGATACGTATGGCAGCACATTCACGGACTTGTATAATATACAAACGTACAAACTATAATACTGATGGGGAGAACGAATAATAATATTATTATTATTAAAAAGACAATATAAATTATATGCGCATTACGTTATGGAGTAATAATGTATGCATATGTAATCGTAATTTAAAACCAAGATTGCATTTATTAGTGGCCTGCGCACACACATACTTTACTTCGAATAATAGTGCTCTTAATTGTTTTCTTTCGACCGAGCAGAGATAAAAATGAAACGCGATAGATATACACACACAAAATGAAGAATGTGAACTGCTGTGAGAGCCGCTGAGAACGGAAAAACTGGAGAACACTGTTATTTGCCTTTTTTTTTCTCCTTTACCGTCTCTTCGGCTCTGTTAGCGAATATTGCACATAAAAGTCAGTAGAGAGCAATCGTTTCGGGAAATAAACGTTAAAAGAGAGTGACTAAAGTATTATTACACGTATACGTCAAACTAAAATGTAATTGCTTGGCGCATATAATACTGGTATGTATGACTCGAAGGGAAAAGTGAATTGTAAGTAAAAAGGATTAGAAAATGTGTTTCTTGCAAAATAAAACAAATGGAAGACTAAATGACTAAAATTGGTTAGAAACGACTAGAGAAGGACTAGAATCGATTAAAAACTGACTAGAAATGACTAGAAATGACTAGAAAATGACTAGAATTGACTAAGGAATGATTAAAACCTAACTGCAAGGGATAAAAGCAAATAGTAAGTACAAGCAAGTGTTGATATTTTTTTCGAATATTTAAAATATTGAAACTCGAAGCAAAACTTCTCTCGAAATATTCAAGAAACTTCACATAATTTATATAAACTTTTTTTACTTTTTGTCATTTTTGTGCGCACTTTTTACTACACGCGTAAAACTACTTCTATTAAATTGTTTTGCTTATATTTACATTCAAGTTAGTGTTTATAAATACAAAAGATACTATAAGATATTGATAACGCTAGATTTGACTTATATTCTTTGACATTTTAACGTAATGCGCGTACGTATACCACGTAAATTTTCAATACGTAAACTTTTTGCGCGTTGATTTCTTTTTTTATTACACATTTCTTGTCAGACTTCTTCTATATAGCACATATCCCTAAGTAAACGACAAGTATCATAGAAAGTAAAATACTTTTTTTTTTGACTAGATTAATAGAATTTAATTAAATAAATACGCGAAACTATATATTAAATTTGATTTTGCGTTGTACTTTGTTAGCTCTTGCACTTTTTCAAAGTTGTGAAAAATAGTCACACATACACTTAACCATAATTTAAAACTAAGTTGCTCTTATCGCGTCAGGTTGAATCGTACTTAAATTATATAAACTTACATAATAAAAAAACGCTCGGTTGAGAAAATTTTCATTATCTGTAGCATTCAGTCAATTATTTTAAAGATAAACAATCTTGGAATTCGTATTACAAACCTTTTGTAGTGTTTTTTTTTATTGCACAATGAGGAATATTTTCATAAACTAAAATTTTTGCAATAATGCGATCATACATATCTAAAAAACTAAACAATCAATTAACACTCTCTCAAGGAGTCTAAATTTGTAATTTTATGACAAACATCTTTTTTTAATAAAACATCCCTTTTTCTGTTTTTGAATTCGATTCTCGAGGAGTTTGTTTATGTTCTTCTACATTTATTATTTGAATTATAATTTATTATTTTTCATTAATGTTGATGTATTTGTAGGTACGTAAAAGGAATGTTGTGAGAAAAAAAATAGAAAAAGTTTAAATTTAAGATTTAAATCAAATACAAAAAAGAATTGAAAATTTTAGGTGTGGTGAGAGTTTGCGCGGAGCTTTATTTTTATCATGAAATCCATATTATTTTGATCACTTGGTTTTTTAAATTTTATTGAATTATTATTTTATTGAATTTTATGTAAATATTTTATTAACTGTAAATATTTATACATAACATTAATATATAAGTGATCTTATATGTTATATATTTAAAAATCAATATTACATTAATATTTATGTATATGTGTGTGTGTAAACACATTTTTTATATGTGTATGTAAACACATATTTTATATGTTTACACACACACATATACATAAATATTAATATTTATATAATTACATTTAATTAATATTTATATGCTTATATGTTTTTATATAAATATTAATATCAAAATTAATATTTATGTTTATACATGTTTGTACATATAATTATTAACATTAGATCACTAGAAAATTGCATTATCGCAAGTTCTTGAAATATTCCTCCAAGTGCTAAAAAAACAACGTAATGATAACGTACCGCTTGTTCAACTAAACAGATTGTTCAATTGAGATTCGACGTTGTCCACCGGTGATTTTCACTGCGGAAAGTCTTCAGGGTCTTCATAGATCTTGAGTCCAATTCTATAAGTAAAAGCATTGTAACTCGTCAATCGTAACGCGCTTGTGCGTGTCTCGTGTGGACACTTCAATATTTTATTAATTAAAAATCTTAAAACTTTGCTATATTTTCTTTATTTAAATTCAAAATTATTTTAAATCAAGTTTTTTTTTTATTGCAATGTAATTGTATTTGCGAATACACACAATTCTGCAGCATTATCTCACGTAAAGCCGTAACAATCGATAGATATAGATTATTATTTTTTATACTTACCGGAAAAACGATGGTGATGTATTTTGATTCGATCACCGATCATGTATTTGAGTATCGGTTGAAGTCATCGAAAAAGGTTTTAATAGATTTGTTGATCAAACAAAATTTTTTTTTTCATGTTGTTAGTCATGTTTCTTTTTTCTAATATTGTGGTTTTATAGGCTAAAAATTGTGATGTTATCTTCAGATTTTTTTTTCTGAATTCTTTTTCCTCTATCGTCACCGGTGTTGTCATCGATCGTTTTCGATATGTGGTTCGATGTAAGTGTGGGAAATTAAAATGAAAATTTTCCAGCGCAAAAATGCGATTATTATATCTTCACCGAGCGTGTTATCTGAATACTGGTTGTACTTTGGATATCAGTACTCTATTTGTGTTCCTCTCTTTCTCCCCTTCTTTTATCTCTCCCGCCTTCTCTTTTTCTCGTCCCTCTCTTCCTCGTTTTCAAACATTTGCGTTGTTCCATACATTACATTTACTTTTATAGCGTATTTATTTCTCTATGTGCATCTGTTTGCCTTACAGACTTCGGTTTTTACTGTTTTTGTTGTGGAAATGAAGGACGAAGTCAAGAATGAAGCTGACAACCGCAAGATATATCGACGTCATGATAGTCGAAGAGACGTCTTTTGGTGTTTAATGCCCACACAGGTGTCCAATGTTGGACAATATTGTGTACTTACAGCGATTGTCGAGCCATTATCCGTCCTCCCTCATCTTCCATTCCACAGTGTTTGGCACTTTGTCGCAAGGACAAACGATGTCCTTTCCATTCTCCATCTCCAGGAATGCTTCTCCCAGCTATATAGGTCAGCAGTGTCTTGCGGTGTTCGTTCTTTGCGCTTTTTCACAAGTGGCAGTTCTCGATCCTGGTCCTTCAGGCGTCCTTTTATCTGAGAATCGATGTGATCGGAATTTCGATACGGCGCGAGGCCGATTCGGATGAGCCGGGCAGAAGATCGCGGAACCCTCGGAGGTTCGAGTCATGCTTGTCACCGGGCGGGCGGGCGTGCGAACCGTGGAGATGAAGAGGAAGAGACTCGACGACTGTGTTACGTGCGAAGCGAGAGAAAGAGAGGAGAGTCGAACAGGGGGAAGCCTCCGAGGGTCACGCAACCACACAATCACACGTTCGGTGGCAAACTAAGCCTAACTTCCCTCGTGGCGGTTTTATACGCGTGTTCTCTCGTTCCACCACATTTTACTCATCCCCACCTTGCCGACTCTCAACGTGCCCTCGATCCTGTTCCAGCTTCACGGGGTGACTCGTGCCTGTCGCCATCTCGCGCCAATCGAACAAGCTTGTCGTTCTCCCACTACACGCGCCTGCTGGCATCGGGAGGGTTGCGGCGGGTGTCTCGTGGGAAAGGGTACGTCCCACGTCGGGCACCCCCACCCACCCGCTCCAAAAACCCGATTCGGTACTCCTCGCCAAGATCACCTACGTCCTGTCGCCGTACCCCACTATGCCTCGTTGGCCTCCCACTACGAACAACGGCGCATCCTGTGGTTTGCGCGTCGTCGAACCGACAGACAAGCCTCCGGTGTCACGCTATTGGTGGCAGCGGGATAAAACCCCTTGCTCTCTCTCTCTCTCTCTCTTTATCTCTCTCTCTCTCTCTTTCTGCGTCCTCCTCTCGCCATTTTCTCTCTCGTTCTTGTTCACGTTATTTGCGAATAACGATGACGAATAACGCGGCTGTGACGTCCGCGAAACAATCGCGTTAGCACTCAGAGATTCAAGTTTGAAAAAAAAAAAATTCTCCATCGGTTTTCCTCCGCAACTGGTAATCGTATGTGTTTTGACGGTTGACTAATTAATTCCCCCCTCGCATGAGTGAACGTTACGCTCCATTTGTGCACACTACTTATCGCTCGTATGTGCGCTTTCGTCCGTTACGATGCACAATAAAGTTTAGTTTCCCGTTAATTCGATCGCTGATGAGGGGGGGGGGGGGGGGCGGGAATAACGAAACGGCTTCATGAAAATTGTTAGTTAAGGTGTTCGTTCGAACCGTCGCTCTCTCGTCAGATCTAATCTCTCATATCGAAGATAAGAAGACTGCTGGTACAAAGAGAGCTTCGGTATTACGGGGTTTAGGAAATTTCTTTCAGGTAGAGGGTTGAAGGCTCCAAAAAAATCGGATAATATCTAACGTATTTTCGTTAAACTGATATTTTGCGTAATCGCATTCTCGATCTATGATAATAACGGTGATAAAGAAAAACCGTATTTACGCGCGTGTACACCTCGTTTGCCTAAAAAGAAGTCTTCAGGGAGACCGCCGTTGGCGGCTCTCCTCTCGGTAGTCACGCAGACCGCGGAGTGTTTTCGCGTTGCGGAAGGAACGACAACAGCTGCATGGCAAATAGGCGCGTGTAGTAATAATAGTCCCGACAAAAATTGTTCGACACGCGAGAGAGGGTTCCTTCGACCAACCGGGGTGGACAGTAGGTGGTAAGACCGGGATTACGCAGGAAACGCACCGAGTGCCTCATTGGGGTTTTAGGGGGTGATAGGTGCAATTTTCATGCCCTAATTATAACGTCGGGAAATTTTCGCAACGACCGTCTCGCGAAAAACACATGTCGCGTATCCTTTTACCTGTTCGTGGGAATTCAACGATGCGATTTTAATATTTTTTACATGTAGATTTTCTAATTATGTAATAATATTTTAGATCTTCTTCAATAGTTCTCTTTTAACACGTGGATCTCTGTTTTCGATTATTGTTAGCGCATTCTTTCAAATCGGCAATTTTTTTTTATTACAAAAACTAAACTTTTATACGTAAAACAAATCTTTTCTTTACTTTTTTAAGATGTTTTTTTAATTTAAATTTTACTCTTTTAAATCACACTATGTGTGTATATTTATTTTTCACAAATCAATAATGTAATGTGTTTTTTTGCGATTGATTAATAAATAAAAAAACAGCGTCGTTTAACCTCCGCGATTCGCGGGAATGTTAAAGTATCAAACAGTCTGAAACTGCCATTCGGCAGTGCGCGAAGGAAAAATGATTTACTCTGTGCAGGGTTGTACAATAATGATCGAGAGAAGAGAGGGGGGAGCATCGCGCGCGCGAGAGAGATATGCGCGGCACGCGCCGTGATTTTGTAGCAAAGGGTGCGAAACGTTGTTCAATCTGGCGTGCTGCGGCGGGGCCGCAAAGCCCTCGTGAATTCACGGACCGTTGAACACGGACCGAGGTACGAGAGAAAGAGAGACATAAGGCACGTTGTTTTGCTGCTGCAGGGTGGCGTGTAGATAGATTTATGACCGTGCACGTACTTTCCTCGTGTACTCGATAGAAAAAAGACGCGCGTTTTGTTCGCTCGTATCTCGCGAGAGGTGTAAGTCGCAAAGAGAAATCAATCGTGGAATAATCAACAAAATTTTCGCAATTTTTTAAAAAAAGAATAAAACGCAATTCTCCAGGTCTGTCTCTGTCATACGACACTTTTTTTTATTCACTTTAATGTAAATGCTACGGGAAAACTTTCGAAATTGGTGTGCGCACACGTACGTAAACAAATAGATTTTGAACGCGACAGGCCTTCTCGCGTTTAAAGTAATGAGTCGCGCGTGCCGAAATCGTCAATTGTGCGAGATGCAGAGGCACGGGACACAATCGACAGTTTATTGTTACCTCGTAGGGGGCGAAGGGTGAGAGCTTTTCGACGAGGGATCAGTGACGTTTCGCGAAGGGACGAGTGAATTCGATTCGGAACCGGGGAATTCTATAATTCGTAGCCCCCGAACGCGCGGCACGCGTCGAGATCTGCCGCGTGTGTCGCGTCGCGTAGGTAACACGGAGACGGCCATAGAAAGGCATCTAAATCCCCATGTGGCAAATGGGAGCGTCTGGTCTCGATTCCGACGATCGTAATAAAATTCATGGACGAGTCGGAATTTCGATCGTCGCTCTTCGACGATGTTTGTCGGAGGAGGGACGTGTGTCAATGACGCGCTAATGTGGCTGCGTCGTCGAAATTGGATCGCAAACGTTAATGTCGGAACGAATGTCTTTTCTCGCGACGTTTGAAATTACCAGCGTCTTTCTTCAAAGAGACAATAAAGAGAGAATAATCCTGACTAATTTAATACAACTCGCTCGAAAAGTGACTGTTCAACTTCATGATGTTCATTTTAAACATTAAGCCGCGCTTTTATTACACCGACGCGCATCACGGATATCTTGAAAGTATTTTTAATTTCGGTACGGTCTCAATTTTTTTATCTTTGGAGAAATAAATAATGTAACAACGGCAATATACAATATATTTAATGACAAAATGTTTAATTGATCGACTTTTGAAAAAAAAAATCGTCACAATTGTTAACGCTCGCTAATACTCGCACCTGTCTCCTCACCCGTTTCTTTATCGTCATTCATTAGCCAGTCGATGATTTCGCTAATTGTAAGTCGTCTCGTCAACGCACATCGGCGGGAGAACATGCGGGTTTTAACATTGGCATTCACGGCCGATTTGCGACGATTCAAGGTTTCGCGTAATATTCAGTGACAAACCCACATATATAACTGACTCAAGGTTGTGATAACATTCATCCTCGGCTACACGCCGACCTTCTCGTCCGAACTTTCGGAATTTACCGACACGTATTTTAAGTATCTACTTGACCTGGTTTTCGCGATTCGCTGAGAAATTTGTGATTTTTGAGGAAAATTTGCGATCGCGCAATTCGAGATTTCCATCGGCAACAAAAACTGTTTTTATTTTTGAGAGAGTGTTTTCTATTATGAGTAAAACGCAACTTTGTGTGTCGAAATTAGAGATTAAATTAAATACTAAATTATACTTGTATCACAGAAGAGGGGATCGAAAATTAAAACGGGCACAGAAAACGGTTGCAATTGTGACCTTCGGCCAAATGAAGTCGAAGATTAAAGGAGAAGAGCGCGGGATCCGCTTTTTGAAACCTAAACATAGACGAGTAGATATACCGGCCAATTTAGGTTTAGTGTGGCTGTGATAAATGAGTCCATTATGTGGCTAGACCTGTAATTAACTTGTGCTTCGGATTAATGTGCATTCTCGAGGCAGATGTCGTAGGTTTTAGGTCGTAATCTTTTAAGTCTCCCCCTGGATTTATTCTTTATTAGTTTTGCGACCGAGAAAATCATCATTTATGTTTAACTAATCGTTATTATAATAAATATCTGTTAGGTTCGGTAATTTTGATTTATAAATTATTGCTCGTGTGTGTGCAAATTTCCAATAATTTCGAGCGTGATGACATCTGTTGAAAGGAAAAAAAAAACCAATAAAGAGCCGCACGGTACTGCAAGTGGACTAAATGCGCATCAATCGATCGGGATAAAGTAATCCATAGACCTTATCTCTTCACTGCATAACGCGCGTCGACAGATGTGACCCGCAAATGCTATTACAAACCGCACTAATACACGCACGTGTACACCTACGTCTATTATCTAGCTTCGCTGCATGCTGCTAGTACTTTATTAGCTTTCAAAGTTACGTTACAAATTTTTAATTAATATACTTACTTCTCTGTTTCTCTTCTCTTTCTTCCCACGGTATTGCTCTTCTAGTATAAAAAATGTTTCCCACAAATTCTGCAGTTTTGATATACTTCCTGTGCGTGTGTATTTGAAAAGTATTATGTCAGAGGAATATCGCGTAAAAACAACTTAGCGAATTTTGTGGCAAGAGAGTGTACCGCCGTAATGCCGGTATTGTTATTTAAAACTCGCAGAGTCATTCGAGATACCGGATACTTTGGCAAGAAAATTCGTCGGTATTTTCTACGTTGACGACCATCGAAAACTTCTCGCAGCTGCGAGGCGGTCGCGTGCTCCGTACGTAACTTAATCCTCCGAAACGAATATCTGCGATACGGTTTAATTAGCTAAGTATGCCTGCGGCGGGACACCATTACACCGCACTTTACTATGCCATAGGGCGATATTCTCGTCCTCAAGACAAACAACCGGTTTCTCTTCTGAAAGGGTGGCTCGCAAACGCACAAAATCTCCAGTCACGCTACGAAATGGAATAAACGTTATTGATACGAGCGCTTTAGCTTCAGGTTGCGCGAGGAAGGGAGGACACGGGAGGCTGCCCTACAGGGGTGCTTACCACTCTGCTGGTAAGACGTCAAGAGTAAATTGGATGAGACAGAGGGGAGGAGGGGCACGAAAAATTCTCATACGGATCCAAGAATAGAAAAGAGAAATTGGATATAAAAGCGCTGTCATTTATCACTTGCTCGATTGTTCGCGCGAATCGCTGTTAAAAGTGCCGTTACATTGTACAGAAAAAAAACATTTCGATTTACTTTGCGATCGACGCGAAAAAATAAATTCAAAATTGATAAAGGTGTAAAATAACAGAAACAGAGAAATTTTGTTGAATTATAA
Organism: Pseudomyrmex gracilis; assembly: GCF_002006095.1. Taxonomy (NCBI): domain Eukaryota; kingdom Metazoa; phylum Arthropoda; class Insecta; order Hymenoptera; family Formicidae; genus Pseudomyrmex; species Pseudomyrmex gracilis. Next base: position 254,029 of record NW_018020753.1, read on the forward strand.
ACTTGTTCTTTAATAAAATAAACAAAAGTAATATCTCGCGGTTTTATTGCGACATTATAGTCGTTCCACGCAGTTGAGACGACACGACGACACGCGAAGCAAGTCATTCGGACATCTGCTTCCTGCGGCTCTTTCACGTGTGTCAATGAAATAAAAAAAAATTTATATATAATTGCGCTCGATCGGCCGTTGGATTCTTTAATCGAGAGCGATAAATCTAGCGTTCGGGGGGCCACGTAAGCCACATGTGGGCCTGTGTCGCGGCGTTATTATTAGACGTGGTATCGCAACCGTTATTGAATTTGTTCTTCAGGAATTCGATGAATTATCGCGCCGTACCGGGACGAAAACGCGCGATCGGAATTGATTACCATCATCATCACAAGCTTAAATGCGAAGCTATCCCGCCGACACCGTTACCATCCCTCTCCTCCGGAATGATGAATCGGACGACGCTCGATTCTCATCGTCTGACGTCTCAATTTCCGCAACTCCGCTGTGTGCGGAAGTTCAATTAACAGCTTAACAAGCGGGGAAAACAAAACTTGAGCAGTTTTAATTCGTCTTAAAGAATACACGCGCGCGATATATTATCCCTCTCGCAATACTCGTACGAAAAGAGGTGATTTTTTTTTTCTAAGTTACAGTTTTGTTCGGTTTTATTAATTAATTAAAAGTGCTGTGCTGCGTTTCGCGTCGAGTGACATTTCTCACGAACAGGTGGTGATCAGGGGGAACGGAAAGAATCGCGCGCGCTTGTTCGAGAGCGAAGTGGCTGCTTTTGTTTCGTCCCGGCGTACTTGCGTTCGTGTAAGGGCACGTCGTTCGTTTCAACGGTAAAACATTACAAAGGCTCGCTCTCTCTCTCTCTCTCTCTGTCTCTCTCTGTGATAACAGTCTCTCGGACGTGCGAACGGACGCGATCACGGAGTGCTCTTTATTGTTATCTATCGTGGGGAGGCACAATCGCGCGATGCGATCTCGCGATAACAAAGAACTCGGTGTCTATTAATTACCGACGATTTTACGCCTCGTTCTCGATGGGAACTGCAACATCGAGTGGTTCTTTCAGTGAGAACCGTCGAAACTTAAAGATTGATTTTATTACGTAATTCTTGTAGGCGTGCAACATAACGTTCTTGGAAGCACTCATCTTTTTTTCTCACTCGACGACCATTAGAAAAATAACGCGCGGTGCGTTAAAGCGCAAAATTCCTATACATGTGTGTATGTGTGCGCGGGAACGAGTTTTTGCACAACACAAGTGTTTCAATTTTCCTCACAGCGCCGGTATTTTCCCTCCGGTGTTTTCACCCTACACATATTTGCCAATACGATACGGTCGCGCAGAATCAAGATTCACAGACAATCAAGACAATGGACTTGAATAATTGATGAGGACGCGGCGTTCTTGCTCGGAGAAGTTTACGTTTACGCACGATACACACGTTACGATTAGTTCCTATAGGCCGATATTTATACCTATAATGCAAACTTATATTTTTGTCTCGCATCGCGTAGAAATTTCTACGCTGCACACAAGTGTATCAGGAATCGATACTAGCGACGTACACGTGTGGTCTCTCTTCTTTTCTTTTCATTTAATAGAGTTCAAGTCTAACAAAGGATTGCGCATTGTGTGCTCTCTTGGTTTGAAATTTGTAGAATGTCAGTATGCTGATCACAGAGAATGTTTAAGGGTGGAGACGGCAACAGGTGGACCCTTTATGAGGCCTTGACGATCTCTTTCGCACTCACAATCGCCACCTCCTGCCGATGTGTAACGACACAATGGGTATTGTCGAAAAAAGAGTGTCGAATCGGAAAAAAGAAAAGAGATCTATTCGTCAGAGAAAACTATTTGCCACATGGAAGAAACTTGAAGTTTTTGTAAAACGAGATTCGGAAAAAATCAATTAGTTTCTTTTAAAGGAGATTTACAAAAAAAACCAACTATTACTCATTCAAAATACAATTACTCGTTCAAAAAAGATCTTTGAACTATTTTCGTTTGAAATAATATTTGAACTGTTTTCGATTTGACGTGCGTAACTAAAAGATGTGATTGTATTCGTGGTTGCAAATACGTTACGCGTATTGCCAGTGAAATATTTTATAAAAGTAACGACCACACATGTTACACAATCACTGTAATCATACGTTATTTCCGGCTGAGTTTATTCCATCTCTGTTCCGCCATTTATTCTAATGTTACGTTCGACGTATCCGCGTCGATTCACTTGCACGAGAATCGAAATAATTGCGCGTTCAACGCGCGCACGGCCATATGTCGTTATTTCAATAAATGCCGGAGGCACATACTGAAAAATACGGAAATAGCATAATGCGCACCTTAGTGTCCGACGTCGTTGCGGGAGGTCTATCATTTTCCATGAGAACCCGTAAACGCTTGTCGATGGCGTATGACGCCTTCGTGGGAATTTTTTCAGCGATACGAGTATTAGGCGAGTTTATCGATTTTATTTTCCTACCAAAAAAAGCGTGTGAAAATAATCACGAACGATTCTCTCTGATACTGATTGTTGCCATTTTTATCTCGACGCTGATTGAACGTTTCTAGGATGTGTTTCTCGATTCATGTCGTACATATCAAGACGCACGGTAGTGCCTCTTATACGCAAAATTCATGCGATTGAGAAGTAAGATTTTCATGGAGCAATATCTCAAGAACAACTGAACTGATCACTTTCTTTTTAGTTTACATCGCTTCAGAACAAAACACAAAATAATAAGAGTATTCTTGCGTTTTTTAAAGTCACGTGAAAGGGAAAAGAGAAAAAACATTACATGACTAAAGTAACGTAACTAAATATATATATATAATATATGTAATATATTATACACATATATATACTACTATTATATATTATATAAATAATTTATTATATATTTATAATATTATATCTTATATTGTATTATATTGTATTATATTGTATTATATACAATATATACTACGGTAAAGTCACTGACCCCGGTTATGCGACTGCGCAGATATTACGGATTTTGATTACGGTATATATATAGATACATATATTTATTTATTTATATATATACCGGTAATAATATATATATATATATATATACATATATATATAATAAATAAATATATATA
>NW_018020753.1:257206-346451 GCF_002006095.1 Pseudomyrmex gracilis
TATATTATATATATTATTTATAGATATAGAATATTATATATAATATATGTAATATTCTTTTTTCTACTCTTTTCCTTGTCACGAGATCTTACTTCAGTCACGTTTTTAAAGACTTTAGTCACGTGTTGTTTTTCCATTGCTTCCTTTTTCTATTTTTCGGGTTTGATTTTCATGCGTTATTTCTGACATCTCTCATAAGTACATCATATGTATTATGTGGTTTATAAGACGTATGCTAGCTGTCATTGCGGTGACAGGTTGTGTTTACTGGCACAACACGTTAAAATAAAAACACTAACAGCGTGCGCGTAACGCACTGGCATATTAAAAATGTGGTCTTTAAAATTCTGTGAATGTAGTTACTTAGGAAACTAATCTCACACATGTCTGTGTTTGCTTATTTCCAATTATTGAAAAGAGAGAAAGAAAGTACATTTAAATAATTTACTGTAAATTAAAAATATCAGTTATAAAAAAATAACGTATGTACATTCAAATCCCTGGTCACAATTTTTTATATGAAATCTGTTTCTTTTTTGTAAACCTATCATTTTTTTTTTTTTTATAACATCGGCACACGGCACTTGGTTTGCTCGCTCGCAAAATAGCGTGCAATCTACACGCTCAAATCACGCCCGGCGAAAGTTTAAGAGGCGTCGATCGATCGCGTCGCATACGGTAAGAAAAGACGGATGTAATCGGGGAAGGTATAAGGAGAAAAGTAAAAAAAAAAAAAACGAACAGCAAAGGACCATGACGGCGATCCACGAAACGGATCGGTGTTGCCGGCCGTGAGCTGCAATTTTCTGGTAATCATTTATCCGCGACACAGTGTTACACTTTCACCCCCTGCTGGCACGAATACGTAGGTCTCACGTACTATGTTACGCGATTAAACGATCGCAGATTAGGCGCAACGACCACAAGCCGGTATGTGGAACGCGAATAGCGTGTCCTTTTGCCACAAAATATATTCAAACTTGACGTTATTTATTTTTTTTGTTTTATGATTTATTTCGGCGCTTATGTAATCTTATTCGTCGAATAAAAAAACGTTGCAGGTGTCGAGTCGCTGTGATTTTTGCGAGAGTTGTAGAATTAGTAATTGTATTGTTATTATTACGTATAATTATTTTTTTTTATATAAAATCGACGGGGTTAAAAAAAAAAACCAGCTTTAATAAGATATTCTTTCAATCGTGCAATTTTAAAGAACGCGGATTTACGTGGACGCAATAATGCACGGTAACGAGACGGTGAAAAACTCTAATGCCACGAAAGTTGACGTATCGTGCTAGAACTTTAATCTACTGTTTCGATCTGGCAAGGTAACTTTGTTGATAAAGAGCTTTTACGAGTAAAGTGAGCAACTTCGATGTTTCTTGCAAGCGACTTGCAATTAATAAAGGAGCAAGCTTCGCCGAAGCGGAGTTAACGATAAAACTTGTCGGACAAAAAGCTCCATTGTTTCGCGCTGCGACATTTTATTTGCACGACTTTCTTAAAGGCGTATTAATATAACAGGTGTTTTTATCCGAACGTTTAATCAAGGATTCCCGGCTTAATTTGGAATTAAGAGATTTCTGTACGAAAAGAGTGTGTGTGTAAGAGAGAGAGAGAGAGAGAGAGAGAGTAACGATTTCAATATTAATTTAATATCCCTCCTCTCCCCGATATACGCGTCGCCCGGGCGAGGGTTGGATTTCGAGATGTAACACGTATATACATAATACAGCGCGTCTCTCCTCCATTGATTCTTTCATTCTTTTGTCGGTTCTCTCTTTTCTTTCCGAGAGAGGTGACGTAACCACGCCGTATCAGAATCATCCCCCTTTCTTCGGGATCCGCGATCTGCGATCTCTCGATTTCACGTTGTTGCGAAGAGGGTACGTCTCGCACTCCTCCTCTTATGTGACACTTGAATGACAGGTCGCTGGGGTTTCGGTGACACCGTAATGCCCGGGCCGACCCTGCAAATTGCTGAGATTGGGTTGTCGTCAATTACTTATTCCGCGTATGATATCCGCGCGCGCGCGAGCGCGCTTTGCACGTCGTGCAGCGCGTGTTCTCTTAATCCTCGGGGTTTGTTTGTCGGGATTTGATATGTGTTTTGGTATCGTCCTATCGACCATTTCTTTGTGTTTTTCTGGAAACGTCTCTCCATTCATGTAGTTTCTCTGCTTTAGAGACTATTTTTCTTTATATTGCTTTAGAGACTATTTTTCTCTTTTTTGTTTGTTTTTTTTTTACAGTTTTAAAATTACGATAGGTTCGCTTTCTCTGAACAGTTTGAAGGTTGCTGTTGCTTGAAAGGCTTTTTACATCCACAGTTCCGCAGTCACAAATCTTTTGTTTTGTTTTGTTGTGTTTTTGTAATAAAAAAACATGTTATTCGATTGAACCGATTGTGTGTTTTGTCACAGTTTAGCTTCATCTGTTACAAGAATTCTGTAAAAGAAAAATAAATTTACCTTGAGTCTCCCTGTCTCTCTCTTTCTCTCTCTCTCTCTCTCTCTCCCTCTCCTCTCTCTTGTCTGAATTTTGTAACGCTAGAATTTTCTAACGCAGCACACGAATTCGACATCCGCGGTTCTATTCTTGAAACGTGTTATCGTTGAAATTAGCGTATCTTGTAATTCGATTCTTGAGCTTAATCTCCTCGTATGTCAGATTTAATCTGTATTATATCCTCTCCCCCTCCCACGTTATATTCATATCTAGAACAATGCGAATTTATTCCGCGGCTAATGGGACCGAAGCTGTTACTTTTTGCATGTATAATTTGCGGAATTTAATGAGCAACGGTTAGAGAATATAAAAAGATGTTTAATATCGATCATCCGACACATGTATCAATTTACACACATCGGATATTTCTCTCGTTCTCTCTCTCTCTCTTTCTCTCTTTCGGGGAATATTTCACACCGGCTAAATTTAAACCGCGCCGCGAGTCCATGTTTCGCGCTATCGCGCGATAATTAAAATGGATTAATTAACCGTTTTACAACTATCATTATCTGTACTATTAATATATCCTCATCGCATAAAATTTGTTTCGAGCTATAATTTATATATATGGATCATTATTACCGTAATAATAAAGAGATATATTTATTATATCGTAATTATACAATACGGTTATAAAATATCGTACATACAATACGTATTGCGCGAGTTCGTTGTAACTGTATATTTACACGTTCGAACACGTTCTCATTTTTTTTTCTTTTTTTTTTTTATAAATACCGCGTTAACGAGCGGGAAAGAGAAAACGATGCAGGACAATGCTCGCCCGATAGACATTTCGTCTGTAACGCCACCGTCGATCTCGATTAACTCGCGTTTTTACCAAAGAGACCTTCAATTTAATAGGATGCCACAATTTTAAATTAAAGGTGACGGTTTTCTCACGAAACAATCATCGCGAAAAGAGTCTTCGTGCTAGGCGACAGTATACGAACTTGTACACGTAAGATCACTATCTTGGCCGCGCGCGGTACTTGCGCGCTAGTAATTCTCATCTCGAGGGGTACACCCGATTTAATTGTGCCGTCTATACACCGCGTCCTCGTGAGGCCCGTTGCAATATTGTGCAAGAACTAATCTTGCGGATTGGCAGCGACGATAATGCCGTCGCAAGCTCGAACGGAAAAAGGCAAAGCGTGACCTGCTACGGACGTGACACGCACTTCGCTACGCTAACGGCCTTTATCTTTTATTGTATATATTTATATATATATATATATATATATATACGTAGATTTATTATCGATATTTTTGTTGTTTTATATTGTTCCGAATCGATTTTTGTGATATTTTTATTGTTGGACATTTCTTACAACTCACACATTGCGTAATTTTTCATTCGACATTTAATAAACTGATTTTCACACCGCATATTTAATCTAAACGCGATCGTTAACTCGGATTTTTACCGAGATCGTGTTGTCGCTAGTGTGACGAACGAGATATTAATTCTAAGACTTAAGAAGCATAATCAACCATGTTAATCATTGATTGTAAGAATCAGAAATTCCGGAAGGAATCCGTTGGATGCCTAGATAGTGTCAAAACGATTGCACGGCGAGCATAGATATCATTCCCGAAATATCTCTCGCATATGATTCATCTCTCGTAGTGGATTTGTGTCGAAAGTCGTGTCGTATCTCTTGTACTTATAACGAAATCAAGCCTAAAAAATTTTTGTTGACGCTCTCTCACGTACAAAAGATCGATTGTCTTGTGTGCGACTCGCGTATTAACAAATAATATTATTTATATTTTTCCTCTGTCGAGTATTTATCTCGAATATTTTCTCCCAGTCGCGTTGTTGTTTTTTTATCTTCACAGGCTACCGGTCTTTGTCCGCGCATTAATATAATTTTGCGGTGCAGGAAGATAGAGATATCGCAAGTCGGGAAATACTATAGTCTTATACTCTTGCCCTGTGAAATTATGTATTCCGCAAAGAATCCATATATAGCCGGCAGAGCAAGTAAGAGGATCCTGCTGGCAGCACGTGCCACAAGACGCGAAGTTAATAAATTCGATCGAGCGATGAACAAAAAATTGAAACGAGATAGTGTGCGAAAAAAAGTCTGAAAAACCCCCGTTAAGTGATTCGAAAAAACTTGCCTCTGTCTAATTGTTTTGGCATTTTTATCTCTCGAAAAGTAACTCGGTAACATTTTTCTCAGAAAAGTCTATTTAATTTTTCGTTTGTGCGCGTGTTTGTTTGATGTTTCTTTGTGATGTGTTTAGCGACTTTGTAATGTCAGTAATTCTGTTCTTTAAAGATGGATTCTTTAATGGATTGTTTTTTTCAATTATAAAGCACTCGATACGCGCGAGCGTGTAAAATTTATATCGAAGAGATGTAATTTTAAAATAATATATTTCTTTTTTCTCAAATATCGTTCAGTTTCACACACACACGCGCGCATACACACACACACATATGTGCTTGTACATCTCGATGTATTCCCTCTCCCAGGAAAATGCACATGGTATAACGCACACGTAACGCAAGTCCGTTTTGCTCGCTTTTACGGTAAATTAGAGTCGACGTAAGAGTTCTCATTTCCATCGTTTATTCTCTTTGTGACACCGTTATTCGGTGCCACGGCGACATGTCGTGACAACCGCGCGCGACGGTCACAGAGCGCCAGAAGAAAGCGAAAGGTTCTATCACCCTTTTCCTGACCCTCGCGAGTTCATTGACACGGTCCGCGCTGCGCACTTTGACTTTGAAGTGCACACATCTGTCACTATCCGTAGCTATTCCGCGCAAAAGTCTTAACAAGATCTCAAAATGCGCGTCGTTCTAGATGACGTTACGTCCAAAGTCCGTTACACACAATTATTTGCACAGATTGGAATCCGCGAAATTCGATGAAGAATTTTTTTAATTTTACGATGTTCTGTTAAGGAAGCGAATATCTTGAAGCTTGTTATATAAAAAAAAAAAAAAAAATAAACTGGCACTTATCAAACGATAATTTTGAAGATTAATATTGTATCTAAAAAAATTCAATTTCTCCGGGGGTATATAAAAATTAGACATCGCACGTACTGAGAAACCTTTCTCGAAGAAATAACACAAGATGTTGCAGAAGCCGTAGAAATCGCGTCCAAATTAATTCCAGACTGGGTGTCCCTCGTTTTTTTTTTTTTTATTTTAAGTATCTCCTAATCGCAGGATCAGACATTTTGGGAAACCTTCTCACGAAAGAGCAACGATCACCAAACGGTCAATCGGTGATAGCGAGACGCGAACGGGAAGCCCTTGAGAAAATCCCGCGCCAACGCGTATGGTTTCCGAATATTTTCGCTGGTTGACCGTTACAGCAGTTTTGTTCCACGAAGTAGTCGCTCAACCTTCGCCTTGTTGCTCGATAACGAAATTGGCTTAGAGAATAACCGAGAGTAAATCGTTAACTATGACATCATCAGAGATAACGTTCTTCTTAATTAAATATATTACACGCGTTAAATTTAAAAATTCACAAAAAAAATCACAGAATTGAAGACGACTTGGTTCTGGCGAAAATTTATACATCGACTATGAAAATTGAGGCGTGAGAAGTCTCTTTATCAGAAACTGACAAGTGTCAGTTCCTTTTACTGCGCACTGTTTTCTTTTTTTGTTGTTTACACGCACGACACGGTTATACCATTAAAAAATTTGTCGAAGGGATGCGCTTCCCACGATATCGGAACGAGACGTAAAAGATGGTGGTGTTGCACGGTTTGACAAGTGCGAGGGGGGGAGGGGGGAGTGCGCATCCCTTCGTACGTACAGGTGGGACGAGTTTCTGGTGTTTATGGTGTAGCTATGGGAACCTGCGCGCATCGCTCCCCAATGCACAAAGTGAGTCACGTTGTTCTCTCGTCGCAATTTTTACGTTTCCTGCCGCGCGTTTAACTGTCACACCTTTATTCTGCGTTAGAAACCGCTCCGTAACGACGTTGGGGATCGCCCCAGCTGAGCACCATTCAGACTTTCTTCCGTGACGCGTTTAAGAGACAGCCATTCATTCGAAATTCACTCAGGAACGAAGTAAACGCGCTGTGAAGCCTCTTACTTGATGATGATTAATCACTTGACCACTTTTCTCTTTACAAAGTAGAACGTTTGTCTCGCAAGCTATATGTTAACGTAACAATACAAATGTCAGATTGTTTTGTAAAATCAAGCTAGAAAGATGTCAGGTCGCTTTGGAAGTGTCTACCTTTTCTTCTCTCCTCGGTTGAAGAGGAAACGCGTTGCCACGTGTCGCAAGGATATCGATGACCGGGTGTAGCGCGATATCGATCGCAATCGGAACTGCGAGACACCGTAGATAGACAGGACGCGCAAGTGCAGGAAGGAAGTGTCGCGGTCGCTCTTCCGGGCAGCTGGCCTGGATATATCGGCGTGTCCCGATATACCGTACATATATATATATATATATATATATATATATATATAGGCACTATGGTAAAGTAATCTACTATAGGACACCGTACAAGTGCCATTACCGCACGGGGGGGACGTTCCCGAGGCTTCATTTAATACCTCGTGGATACATAATTATAGGATCCGGATAAACATAATATCCGAAGTTGGAGGAAAAAATAGATACCGAAACGAAATATTGAAATATAAAATATGTACATTTTTGCGGAATTTTACTTAATGTCGATACGCCGCTGTGTGTGTGTATGTATGTTCTTGTGTGAAGAAATATTGTTAATGCGTTATTATTTAACGCAATAGTTTTTGCGCGCGCCTCACCTTCTGGAAAAGAAAAGTGTACCACGAGAAAGATTGTGTGAAAAAGCGTCTTTTCGAGACGAGCAATAAATCGAGGGAAAAATAATGAAATACGCGCGTGGAGCCCCTCTCTCGGGACACGTTAATAATCTTCGATAAAGAAACTCATTGCAGTCCGGAATTTTAATTGCTATTAAGGCGCGAGGGGTGTGTCCATTGATTATATAATTACGGATTGCGCCGGTGAAAATCATCGAGATCCCGAGAACGTACAACCCGAGCGTTCATTCGCCGCCATCCCGACCCCCAGCCTACTGCGAACAATTTGCAATATTTCTGACGAAGTACTCGAAAGTTTATGAGGGCGCTCGCTTGGTCGCGTCGTCGACGCTGCTGCAGTAATTTGCAATCTCGCGAAGCGAGAGGGCAAAAGAAGTCGTGTCGGACAGACGAGAGGGAGGGCGATGGAAGTGAAAGGAGGTGGGAGAAAAATACATTTTTAATACGCGCGCGCGCGCGCGCGCCCGAGCGAAGTCCCCGAAGTTTAATATTTCATTATTCCCTATTTGTCGCGAGACATAATTACACGGCTGTGTATATAATCGGAACGTTTTCGGTAACTCGACCGACTGTGTTCGCCGCCGCACATACGTACGTGCATTATATCCCGTGCTTCCACTGCTCTCGACGTGACAAGTCACAGAAATAGTCTCTTTCACGCAAAATCACTTTTCAAAGACTATCGCGTGTAGAACAAAAATTGACTTCGTTCTTCTTGTTTGCGAAAAGAAGTCGATCCTTAGCGCAGCGCGACGTCCAGTCATAACAAATAAATTATTCGAAAGTTTCGTTACGATTGTATCGCTTGATAGCAGGTGTTTTTTTTTTTTTAATCGTTTTATTTCAGTTTATACCGCACGTACGTATTCGCGAAGAGAGCGAGAGTACATCATAGGTCATCAGTTTATAAAACGAGATCCGAGTCCAACAGCCCGATCGAATTCGAAGGTACTTTACTACTCGAGAGGATCAACCGCGTGTGCGTACCGGCATAAAATAGGTAGGATTTTTTTCTTCCAAAATGAGCGCACAGTCTACCCGCAGGTTTTAAGATCTGACGGAATGTCAAAATCTACATCTCGTGAAGGTAGCGCGCAGCCCGTATCGCGGTGATTACTTCAATACAGGCGCAAGAAAGCTCGACGAAAAGCGAAGCCATCGATCGAAAAAGAGAAAGAGAGAGAGAGAACGCTCTTGAATCGAAATTCCGCCGCTATCTCGCGACCCCTATAAAGTTATTTTAACTACCGTGAACAAGCCTATTAATAGGAGAAGAGAACGTTATTACGAACAGATCTCGTGAGTCTTCGGTGCTTTCTCGAGAAAGGATTTCGTTCTCGAGTGACGATTTCAAATCCTGCGGGTTTTGAATTTATTTAGCACCGACGAAGACACCGGCTATTCATTTTTCTTCTTTTGGAAGCGAACTATTATATTGAAGTTTTTTTATCTCGTTGCTTTTAGTTCCATTTTGCTTTCCATTTTGCTTCCGTTTCGATTTACTTAGCGGCGACACGTAATTATCATTCTTTCGTCCGATGAGACGGTCGAGGACAAGGGCTGCTCCCGCGCACACATCGATTCCCGAATCGATTGCCTTGTGGTTATGGTGACTTTTGTACGTGTTCCGCGCGGCGATTAAGATCTCCCGGGCTCTTTCTCTGCGGTCGTTGCCGGCGTTCTCGGCATGTGGCCAATACCGCGTCTGTTATACGGCGATACGAGAGAGAGAGAGAACTCTCTTGCATCCCCGCTGCGTGTTTCATGCATTATACGCTATATTTACCGAGGGATGCTGGTGGACAGATGCGTAAGTGGACGCAACCCCTGTTTTCTCCCCCTTCCTCCTCTTCCCTGGTAAGGGAGACACCCGAATGAGAACATTAGAGAAGACCATTGAGCGCATTCCTCTCTTTCTCTCTCTCTTTCTCATTCCTGTTCGATGAGGAAAAATCTGCGATCTCGCGCGTCATTCCGGAATTCGAGCGATGACAAATGTCGCGCTCGTGATTGCACTTATATGTCGGAATTTGATACAATAACAATATTAAATCGAACGCGATATAATCTCCCGGGAAGAGGACTTCGTCGGTTTCGATAATAAGTGAGAAACAAAAAGTGAAAACGTTATTTCACAAATTGCCCGATACGATATATAATTCCTCTTTCATTCCTCGCTAAGAAGAAAAAATCCTTGTATTGAGTGGTACAGGAACACATACTCTCGTTTTTCTATTTCGGAACCTCTCGAGCTCGACACTTCCGAGCGCGTTTCTTTTATTTCTGGTCGCTTGACTTCGCGTCGTTTGCGCCGATTTGTCGAGAGTGCGCGGCCTTTCTTTACGATCTATTGTGCGTGCACGCGCTGCTCGAATGTGAATGCGCGCGGTTTCACTCCCTCGCGCCGAATTATCTTTGAACGCGCGCGCGCACACGCGCAGCGTATCGATCGAACAAATTGAAGATATCTAAAAACTATTAGCGCAAAAAAAAAAAAACATAAAAAAACAATTTCTTCCGAAATAATTTTAAATATTATTTTAGAATTTTTAATACTTCGCATCTAGAACAGACGCACAAATTTGTGTGAAAGCAGATGATCCAATTAGAATATTGCAATTATTAGTGTTTTAGCGTCTATATTTAAAACTTTGGTGTGATAGTAAACACGTGTGATTTTAATTGACGAAGCAACCGATCGGCTGATTTATACGTACTCGCGGAAGGGAGACCGAGCGGATACATCTTTTCAAGTATCACGAGAGATTCTCATTGTGGCGCGTGCCCGCATCATCGAGTCTTCGCGCACAGATGCGTATTCTCGTGTACTCCTCGTATCCCGTGCGACGAGGAAATATGAAATAGTTATTGTATGGGAATATATGTATATATCGCAGTAACGTTGGCGATCAAGAGCAGCACGAACGAGGGCGGGAGGGAAAAGGGGAAAGCGTTCTTTAGTCGAAGAGTAGCTCTTTAGGTATCTCGAGAGCGGCATCTGCTCTATTAACTCTATTGTATACAGGCTGTTTCACGAACGAGTAAAGGATTTCTTTGTCGAAGTCCGTGAGACAAAGTGAATTCTCTTAAATGTAACTAATAATATTTTAACATATTCTGTCTTCAAATGATGAGAAATGAGAGATGAATTTTTGCGCGAGTGTTCGTTGCTTTTCTAAAACTTACGTTCCTTCAATTGATACGATGTGAATTATCTCTTATTCAATCTCGCAAAAATATCACATTAGACGGATTTAGTGTTTCGAGACGTGTTTTTATCGCGACGCGGAAGAGTTGAATCTTTTTAGACAATGATAAAATCTTTTCAATAAAACTCGGCGTAATCGCTACATTTCTCACAAAAAGTCACAATATTGCGAACAATTTTTATCTTTTTTTTTTTTTTTTTTTTTAACATAATCTATCGACGATCAAATACAATTATCAGAATGCTAAACACGATCGCGTGCATCATCGCGGGCAAACGAAGGGGTTGCGCGTGTGTGATAACACCGCACAGGACACAAATGTTATCCGAGTTCACGACAATGTGATAAGCCGGTGTCACTTTGCGCGCCCGGAGTGATAAGGTCTTTATCACTTGCCATTTGCACTCACGTGGACAAATAGGAGGGCGTGTATCTGGTCTTTTTTTTTTTTGTTTTTACATTTGTACACTGAGAAATGCAAATATATGGGGGAAAAATTATAATATACGTATCTTTATCGCGTCATTTCTCGGGCAAACATTTCACGAATAAAAAAAGATACGACGAAATAATCGTGCGAAAAACGAGGAAAACAATCACAGGCGATTGCAGAGGGCCCAGGGTTTGTTGAGCGAGCCAATCTCTCTCTCTTTGTCGACTCGCGAGATATGCGAGTTATTGCGCAGCCGGCGCGGGTGACAACGTGTGCGCGTCCCTCTCGCCACGTGCTTTGCAGATCTTATCTATGAGAACGCATGGAAATGAGGTGCATGCCACGAAATCGGCACGGGGTAGTACCACCGGTAACGATGGTGGACGGCTTTACGTTCCGCCCCTTGTTGGGGCACGTGCCCGCCGCCGTATCTGCTCGTGCACGCGCGCGTGCACTTATCGCGGCGTTTTCTACGCCGTGCTCTCGGCATTCGCGTTTGCTGCGCTATTTTGTTTTCGCTTCGAAAATAACGTTTTTCCGCGTTTTGTGTTTTTATATTCCACTTATTTGGAGAAACAAAATCTCCACACATTACTACTGTCTTTCGGGAGAAAACTTAATTTTATTATCTTGCGTTATCTTCTGTTTTCGCGAAATCGTGACATTTATTTATATCTTTTAAGAGAAAGATCAACATTATCCCCCCGAGTTATTTTAGTTGTAGAATTAAGGTCTCCCGAGTTTATTTTCGAGTAAACAAGAACTGATTGCACGACGCGATTGCGCTCCGTTTTCATGTTTTCAAAATTTAGCGTGAACGCGTCGATACCTTTCCTCGATAATACATATTTACATCCCCCGGTGTAAGCTCAAGTCTCGGCCCGGTGCGCGTAAGGGAGGGTGCACCACGTTAGTCTCCCCCTTCTCTTTCTCTCTCCCTCTGTCTTCGTATGTATACACACACGCATGCAGGGCCAGGTGATGTGACGTGGCTCTCGTATGGGGGCACGCACGCATGGGGGTCTTGCAGACAGCTGCGGCCTGGATCCGACAATGCATCGACGTAAAAAAAAAAAGGAGTCCGGACACGGGGCGACGAGACGCGAAGGGATCGATTAAGAGGGGAAGGGGGCTCGCGTCACCATCACGGCTTGGTGGCGCGCGATTAGAGGGAGTTCCGCCATAGGCTTAAACTAGCCTAGCTATTTCATCCCTCGTACGCGATGCCGGAATTTTTATTGGAGCCGCCATCTGACCCGCTTTTCAGGATTTCGCCAGACGTGATTGCGGATCTCTCGGGAAAAAAAAAAAATTTTAACGTGCATCTTCGACAGGACATTCGATACGGTCCCGTGCGTCGAAATTCAAACGAGAGATTAAACATAATCGCGTTTACAAAACATTAAATTACTCTGTGAATTGAGTTTTAAAATTTCTTGATCGTCTGTTTTCGTACATATTTACTTTTCATATATATATATATATAGTTTTACATCCCTTTCGTATCATGCGTTTAACTAGAAAGCGCAATTTGTTTGTGTAATTAGATTACCACATCAAATACATAATTTTATAGTTTGTACAGAGATGTATTTATTAGAATAATTATGAATATACTCCACATATATATCGTGTGATTACTATATTCGCATTCTGTTTAATATTATATTCCTTTATAATTAATAATTAATATTCCATTAGGTTTTATTCACATTGCGCGTTCACTG
This sequence comes from Pseudomyrmex gracilis, assembly GCF_002006095.1. NCBI lineage: Eukaryota > Metazoa > Arthropoda > Insecta > Hymenoptera > Formicidae > Pseudomyrmex > Pseudomyrmex gracilis. The sequence goes on from NW_018020753.1 coordinate 269,891, forward strand.
TCTATGTAATTATCCCTCCCGCATTAATAACTACACAATATTTTATGATTAGATACGTAATGTCATTTTCCGCAATATAAATTTCGTAAATATTCACCGCGTGAAAGAGGATCCGCGATAACGTACGTATAAATACAGGTGTCTAATATTTTCTTCTTTTGAGTCGCAGAACGCACGTGTGCGACTTGAAATTTCATTAGCTTTTGTCACTTTTTCTCAACGTTATTAAGAAACACGGATCTTGGATTCGACGCCAATGGCGGGACGGCGAAGTTCGTACACGTCACACGCGTGCACCTTGAGCAGATCGTCTGGAAGACGAGGGGGTTTTGTAAGAACTGTGTGACGTCACACGGTGTCACGTCACACACGTAGCAGGTTGCAAGTCAGAATCGTGCGTGCAGGTCTTCTTTGGATGCGATATGTGTGTGTGTGTGTGTGTATGCGCGCAGTTGTAAAATCCATTCACGACGAATATCTCTGCCGGCACCTTACAGGGGAAGGTTCTTTTCTTCGAGAGGGTACGCACAAAGACGCGCTCTCACGTGCGTACGCCGGGGGTAAACACGCTTAAGAAAGACGTGCGCAAGTGTACGCACACCCTGGATTCCCCTCGCAAATCGTTCAAAGAATTACCAGGGGCAGCTAAAGAAATACGCGCACTCCAAGTGCGGGAAGTTAGGTGCGGAAACAGGAAGCGTAAGGTGGCTTTTGCATTGATATATGTGCTATCGAATTGCAATCGCACAGGATTATCGCGCACCTGTGAGACGAAGTTTGTTTTGCGTAGTCGAGTTTCTTGAATGATATCTACGCGAAATTAAACGCACGCTGATCGCGAAATTACATGCTTTCGAAAAAAACAATTTATTACATTTGTTTAATTTCTTATCACCACGCTATGTGATGTTAAATGTAGCGATACCCGCAATAATAATAATAATAATAATACTGATTGCAACAACTTGTAAATTAGAGCGCGGCGTGGCATGATATTGTCGCGGCGCGTTCATTACTCATGAGTCAAGTACGATCCGATCTTGACGCGCGAGATCGTATCGGCGTGACGGTGAACAAACCATGACGTTCCGCATACAGTGTTCTAGAAGCGAAATCCTCGCGCATATAGATAAGGATATTCTCTCTCTCCGGACAGATGTTGAGCCGAGAAAGGTTTCTGTTTCGAATAACAAAACAATATATCGAAACGCTCCGCCCAGAGAGTGAGTGTCCTAATAAATAGTCCGGACGCTTCGCGCCTGTTGCGCCCACCCTCGGCTAATTTCACTCCCGCGCACGTTTAGTCTCGAATACGAATTCATTGCTTTCGGCTAATGAGAACATAATTCACTCCGTTCGGAAAGAATAATCGTTTTGAGACTTTTCTCGCGCAATTGTTAAATCTAATAGTTTAATTTAAATTAAAAAAAAAAAAAAAAAAAAACTATGTAACCCTGTTACATTGTTTGACTAAAAGACTGAAACGTGACGTGTTTCTCCTCTTCTTATTAGTTTATTTATTTATTTACATCGAATTTGCGTGCGCTTGTGTGTGTGTGTGTGTATTGTGGTAAACGACGCGTTATTTTCATAAAACCCAAATTTTCAATTTTTCATCGTAATATCATTCGATTTAATGTAATCCAGGTCAAATAATTGATGGCAAAATTTCTGACGGCGACGGTCGGAATCGAATTGCTATATAAGTGTATAATTAATTAATTAATACACGCCGAGATGTGATCGATTATTGCGTATCGACTCGCTCGGGGTAAATGAAACATTTCTCGCGTTCGTGACTCAATCGCTTTAGACACTGTTCAGAAGACAGGCAAACAGGAACTCGGCGTGTATGATTGTTTGTGGCGCAAACACGTCTGCCGCGGTGATGCTGGAGAATTCCGGCATGCGCGACAACGATGATAATCGCGCTACTTGGCAGCTTCTTTTTTTTTTTTTTTTTTTTTTTTTTTTACGGATAATTGCATATCCGCGAGCGGATAAGATTAATAAGGTAAAAACATACTTTTTGCACAAATCGTATAATTACATCTTGCAATATTTCACATCTGGATCGGTGATGATGCTTGCACGCGAGTCAGTCATTAGACTGCGTTTTACACACTCGCATGCGCATCGTTTACGTATAACTTCTATGATGAAAATTGCATTATATGTTCTTAGGAAATGTAAAAATAAGTAATATAATAATTTAATTATCATAATGTACACACACACACACACACACACACACACACACAGAAAAAGTAAATAAATAAATTGTACGAAAACGTACAAGTTTTGCGGTAGCAAGCGGCTCTGACGAAGAAGATATTCGCGTGACTAACAGCGACATTTGGCATTGCGTTAACTGTTTTAACATATTCGTAAACAGTTTTAGTGGTTTTCGTAATTTATGAACCCGCGGAGAGGCTTTCTGCCGCGTCGTCTGTAAGTGAGATCGGTATTTCGTGCGAAAACACATGGCGCTTTATTTTTACGAGTCGTCACGCGTCGTCACACGTCGCGGATATATTGCGTATTCGATAAAATCGATACGAGAATATCTCGCGGAAAAATCAGGTTGTTCAAAGTATAAATTTGCGACGATTGTGACGGTAATACGCGGAGTTTTTTTTTGAAATTCGCTCAAACGCGCGCGCATGTATCTTTACTCAATTAAGAAGATGTAACAGAATCCGCATGATACGAGACGCGATAAGTTTGTGCTTAGCAAACGTGTATACACGCTTCTCTCGTTAGGCTAATTACATCGGCGATAATTGCACGCATCAGGCGACGTTTCGTCCGGACGCATTTACAATCGAGGATGTTATCGAGGGATCCACGAAACGCGAGGGTTGGCACGATCTTGGGCACGTGACTGGAAAAATGAGCGCCTTTGACGTATATACGACAGAGAGAGATCGGACAAAATTATACACTCGGAAAATTATAACAATCGAGGAAGAAACTAGGTTAGAAAAATGTTTTCAAACTTGTTAGCATAATAGTCGTTACAGTTTTTTCTTTTTTTTTTTTTTTTTTTTTTCATCAGCATATTATTTGTACCGGGTATATTATACGTGCACATATGTGTTTTATAAATATTACCGTTTTACTGTACACAATGATATATAACATATGCAGCGTTCTGTTTTATATTTGTTTTTTGTCTGCGAGCTTTTGTTACAAAAAACAAAAAAAAACAGGTCGCGCAATTTTAATATGAAACATTTCGAATTTTTTACGGCTTCAATTTTCACAATTAATGCTCGGTCAGTATTTACAATTTCTCTTGTTATTGCTTGTATTTTCCGCGGAACGATTAATAACGGTGAATGGAGTCGCGATGGCACGGCAAACAAATAACGCCGGCAAATCGTAATACATGAGAATAATTTGAGCGCTTTTATTTATACAATGCCTATCGGTCGTGTATTGACGCTATGCTCAGCTCGACATGTGTCGTTGCTCTCATTAATTAACGAACATAAATTTGTCGTGAGCCGCCGCCGCCTCCGCCGAACCAAACCATCGCATATCTTTCCTACTCTGCATCCCATATGGCGCGTGTGTGTTTACAAGCGCGTGCAGCATTACGATGCTTAGTTATTAATTAATTAGAGAGACAATTACTATGCAGATAGATGTATCTCTCTGTCGATCGTGGTGGTGATGGTTTGCCGTCGCCTCCGTATGCGCGGCCTCCGCGCGTTGTTGTTTAAGCTTTTCATTTTCGGCCGTGTTGATCCGACGTAAATGGAACAGGTGGTTAATTTGCTGATCATAAAATAACAGAGAGAGAGAGAGAGAGAGAGAGATCAACGTAATAATAATGAACAATTGCATTAGCGAATGCTCGCCACTCGCGAATGCTGGGATAATTGTGGAAAGTTTTTTAAGTAATAAAAATCACACACAAACATATGTTATCATTATTATTGTACAAATTGACGCGGTAAGTTCTCATGAAGTTTCTAATTTAATCGGGTAAACGAATTGTTAACTTGTGCGATATTCTTGAAGGTTTCGATATGCGGGCTTGGCATATTTTCAGGAATGTAAACACGTTCGAGAACGAGATTGAAACGATGAATACGAACAAAAAAGCAGGCTCGAGTCGAGAACGAGATGGAGCGAATAAAAAAAAATTAAAAAAAAAAAAAAAACAGAGAAAGAGATGCCGACTCGCGTGGCGAAGTCTCCACTCCGGAATAGAGGTGGCTTTTAGAGAACTCGTAGGCACGCACGTACGCACGGCACGCGCGCGTGCAACTCCGTGCACACGCTCGTGCCGCGAGCAGCGCAAACAATGGCGTAAAATCATGCATTGTGGCGGTGCGCATTGTGAGCTGGAAAGCTGTGACACCGAGTTCGGGGCAGCTGCGCTCTTTCGTTCCCTCCCCTTACCCTGATTTGATACCAACCTCCCCTTTCAGACATGTCCGTCTTCTTTCACCCCTCATATGCCGCGATGTTCCGGCTTCGGAGATGTCGAAGGGGAGAACTCGAATTCAGACATAACCTCGTTCTCTCTCTCTCTCTCTCTCTCTTGACATTGCCAAGGGCAAATATATGCACGGAGAAACTTGATTTATCAAATATAATTCACGCGCAAAGGTGGGGGTGAGCGCAATGATTCTTCGAAAGCCATTGTTTCCGGCAGCTGACCTCCCCCTCTTCATTTTTTGTTATATGTATAAACAGAAGTGATGGCAATCGTGAGATTAAGGTATTGACGTATAACGGAACGAAAAAGTGATTAATTTACAATTGCGTATAACACGCTTATTGTTTTATGTTTTTACGAGCGATAAGTGAATTTTGAAAGTTATAATATGGCATTGCGGTTGTTTGTTTTGCAGTTTCATACAGACAATAATTCATTTTTATTTATTACAGTTACATTTGTTTATATTTCTCGAATAAATAAAATAATGGTTTACTAATCGAATAAATTTATAGTTTTTTTTTTTAATTAACACGTGAGAAATAAAACGCAAAGTGACGAATTTGATTCGATTTGAATGGAAGAGACATTTTCGTCGGCAAGGTGTGCATTTTTTTTTTTTTTTTTTTTCAGAAGTGTTTTTCATTTCCTCTTTCGACGTTTCCGGTGAAGATCGTCGACACTCGGGTTAATGTACATATAGGTGGAAGTAGCGGTGTAGGATCGGAAAAGGTGCATTCGATGTGGGAGGCGCCGATCGCGGAAAGGGTGCAGCACCGTGAAACGGAAAGCTGAAAAATCTGATGGCTCGACCACCTGGACAATCCTTCCGAGCTGCATTAGCGTGCGCGTCGAACAGATGTGGTCGCTATTACGACAGATTGACGTGGACTGAGCCGTCAATTTGTTTAACCGGTAACAATAATATTACGAAAAAGAGAATCAGAGAAAAGATGCACTGATTGACATCTGATACCGCGCACGTTCTTCAGATTCTCCGAGAGATATCGAGATCTCCTTTTCTGTCGGAAATAAAATTAAAGAAACATCTTACGCGAGACTTAACTTAACTGTTGTGTATAAACGAGGCATCAATTTCTTTTCGGTGAGTGAGTCGAGGTGAACGTCTCACTCAATCCTTTCCGCGCCGCGTGCCATCAACAGATGCAAAATCGGAAAGAGCGACGACCCTTGACGATATGGACGAGAGGTAGTTTGTTCCGCTCGACTGCGGTTGTGCAGATTCGATCCCCTGAAGTGACGGGCACCCAATGTCGATTCCTCGTTTTTCGCGCGCACATTTGCTCGACGTTGGCAAACATTTCTCTGACGTAACGCTCCGGTCGTCGAAGGAAGGAGGATATCGCGTTCCCCGCTCTTTTTTTTTTGTGCGCGAAGTAAACAAGGAGACTTGCCGTTGCGCTGATCCCCCGCTGATTTGACAGCTGGTGATGACTCAAATAATTAGATTATTTTCAATACATATATGCAAAAAAATTATACATGTACTATTGATGCGTATATTACACACACATATGTTAATTAAATTCGGAGTTTATTATTTTATACGCGTATCAGTACAAAACAACAACGTTTCATTGGCGATTCACGAACGTTTGCATGAACGAACGCGTTGAAGGAATGCGTTTGTGTCTGGCACATCTTGAGCAACATTGTTGCCAGCAAAGTTGGCGCGTGGCGTGGTTTCATTCACCGTCACGTCTTCGGATCAGACCGAGGGGGCATCTCTACGGCTTCTTGCCGTAGGTCGTATTACGTCTCCAGGCCATTCAAGCTTCGTGGCTCACGTGTTATATAGAGACACGCGCTCTTACTACCCATACGCTACCTTAGGCATCTTTCCTCCCCCCCTCCCTAGAGTAGATCGTTCGCACATGCTCGTCTTCGTCAGTGCGAATATCCGCAAACCGTTTGTTCTGTAAATTTAGAAAACAATAAGCAAGTCTTTGTAAATTTTACGTGAAATTTTGTCGATTAGTTCCGCAATGTGTTAAAAAAATATTGCATCCCAAGAAAGTGCGATATTTCTTTATAAGTTTTCGATTGTTTTCTCTCTTTTTTTTTTGATCTCTTGTTCTTAAGTACTTCCTTGTTTTCTTTTTTTTTCACCACGTAGCTAGCATGAAGAAACGACAAGGATTTGGTCATGCGTTAAGTCGGCGTGTAAGTTACAGCGACACGCATCGACGCGTAACCTCGACTTCCGCCTTTGACGGTGCACCCGAAGTTTTCTCGTGCAGGCTTCTAAAGGGAAAGGGGCTCTCGAGAGTCGTGCGTCGGTGAATGAAAGAAAGATTACGTTCTTTCTTAGGGGTGAGACTTCTTTCTTCTCCTCGTTGAGGGGTCGTCGCGCAAATAAAGCACATTGGTTACAAGGTGCCGCGCAACACGCAGGTCCTACTTTCTTCGGTGGACGTTTTTTTTTCTCTCAAAACTACACTGTTTTTCAGGTAGAGAAAATTCCATTTTTTTTTTTCGTTCCCTCGACAATAAACGTCAAGTTAACTCTTTTTTTTATTTCGAAACAGATGTTTGAGGACGTTAAAAAGGCTTAGGTTATTTTACTTTCGTCTCTTTTAGCTCACAACCATTTTTTTTCAACATTATATTTTCATCGATGTAGAACAGATGATATAAAAAGGATCATCAAACTGGGAATTTAATATCCGGCGTCTCGCGAGAAAGCAAGACACTGATTTTTTGATAAGATCGATCACGTGTATAATAAGATAAGCAAAATTTGTCCGATCACATATATAGTTTAAATAAAATTTGTCCGATTTCTTATCTTATGCTGTGTAATCAGTTTGTCGCACTGATGAAAATATAGATAGTGAGGAGAAGAAGAGAAGACGACACAAAATCGTTATAGCAATTTAACATTAAAGACACAAAACTATGTCTCCCTTTCTTGCTTTCTATAAAAATCGCGTCTTATAATTTTAGTGTAATCCAAATCAGTCGACTGGTTCGAAAATAATTTAGGTCCCGATAAATATTACATCACCGACCGGACGTAGAAAATTAAAGTAAGTAATTTACATTAATCTTTCGTGAGATATCGATGTATATTATACATATATATATATACACACATGTATATTTAATTTAAAGATATTCACATCACATCTCAATGTGCATTAAATCCAGAAACATAATTAAGCGCAATCTCTCGTAATACCGGCCACGGTACTACGTGAACTGTTAAATATATGATTGAAGTGAGCGCGTAATAATTATAGTCTCTCCTAACGCGATATCCGCTCGAGTGAATATTAAAAAAAAAAAAAAACTTTATTTCGTCGCACAAAGGATTCTATTTCATTTCCGAATACAAAAACGTGGACATCTTTCATATGACGTCGCGCCTCTCTTTCTCATTAGTCTCGTATTAATGAATTCTGACCGCGAGAACGTTAAATCATTCGTAATTCGTTCTATCTATCGTTTAACGTAGTACGACATGAAGAAACAGCGTTGACTGTTGTAAAAAAATGTTTTATACTCGTTGAGTATTTTTAACGGCGCGCTTCGTCGTGAATTTTAATTCGCCATCAATATATGTATACGTATAAAATATTTCTCCATGTGATATTTTAATAACACTCATTTGTTCTTCCTGATTCCGCAACTTAATGAGGGATCTTGACTTTTCAATTTGCTAATATTGTTCTAAAAGATCGAGGAGAGTGAGAAAGAGAGAGGCGAGAAAGACGGATCGGCAAAACGCTATCATCCGTCTCTCGCCCCCTCCTATTTTTTACACCGTAACACTCCCGGCGTCGCGCAACATAATAAATCACATCCTGGGTCTCGTAATGCCTCGCAGGACGGCGGCGTGCGGGCCCGTGCCTTCACGCACGAGCGTGCAGACCGCGCACGCACGTCGAAAATTACGGCGCAAGCGAGCCGACGAAGGGGGGGGGACACAGAAGGGGAAGAATGCGTGCCCCTTTACGGAGCCGCGGGGTGACTCATCACCTGGCGAGACTCTGTAAGAGTGCGAGGGGCGTTCGAAAGGCAGGTGAGGACGCCGGGCACGAGTCCTAAGCGTGCATGTTGGAGGGAAGGGTGCACCTCATCATCTCCCCCTTCCGCATTGGGAGCCCCCGCTCGCCCCTTTCTTCTTCATGTAGGAGAGAAAAAAGCGAGGGAGAGACGAGGCCAAGGTGCGTGCATGCGTGTGTGCAATGTGTGCTCTCCTCCTCCTCCCCTCAGTTCCCCGTCGCGCGCGCGTACGAGCCGCCGGAAAGTATCAGCTTTCATTAAAATTACCCGGACGCTTAGCGGATCGATTTGCGTGGCGGATACTTTCGTGCTCTGGACGACGTTCTCTCGCGCTTGTTATACGCGGGCGGTCGAGCCGGTGATAGCTAGAGCGTACAGAGCAAAGTGACGCACAAGCGAAAGAAACTATCGGTCTTTTAGAAGTTTTTTAAGTTTTCTTTTCTGATTTTTTTTTAATACCACAGATTACAAAGATGGTCGCATAAGATCTCATCCTATATTTACAATCGAACGTATTGCTGCTATGATTACGTAGCTCTAATTGAACGAAATAACACGTTTGACAATAATGACTGACAATCCTTCGTGATTGTGAAGAGAAAAAAAAAAGGGAATTATATTCGGAGAATTGTTGCTATATATCAAAGGAACAGCGTTTGCGACTTTCCGCCGTCGTCGATACGCTGTATACGCGGCTCGTGTATTCTCACATGCATAAATACAGCAGCGCGTGTTGCACCACCCGATAAGTGCGCGACGCGTTAATTAGCGATTCTATTTGTCGGCGTTAATTTAATTATTATTATTTAGACGCAAAATCCGTGTCGGATCGACGATTTGCGAATTTGTTGCAAGAAGTCACACGCGGTCGAAGAAGTTTGCTCTTTAAACACACACATCAGGGATCTTTTTCAATAATCGCGTAAAAGTTTTATACGAAAGGGAAATTTATGTCAAATTCACTGTCGCGAGGACTTTTTTGTTCTGTTAAACGTTAAGACGTTTTTTTCAAATTTTTTTTCAACTAATTAAACCGAAACGATATAGATCATCCGATATGTCGTCACTCGTGTTGTTTTGATTTCTGTTTTTTAGCGATAACGCAGTTCTACCGGACACAAGTTAATTTGAAATCTCTCTCTCCGCGGTCTCCTCACACGCGAATGTCACCCTCTTCTCGCGTGGAAAATCACAGAAACGAATTGCGCGAGAAAACGAATCGTTCCATTAAATCTGCTTCTTTCAGGATATCACGGGTTATAGTTACACACACACACACACACACACACATCTCTGATACACGACAGACAGTAATGTCATTTCAAAAAATAGAGTTGTTCACCGCAGTGAGCAATCGATGCGAGTCGCGACTCGCGAGGAGATTACCGTCAGGTGATCTCGTACGAAAAAGGATAAAGGGAGAAGGAAAGAAAGAGAGAAACAGAGGCGTGTATATATACGTACGAGGGCTGGTAAAAATTGATTGCTCGGCGTGCGCGAATCGATCGAGGCCACGTCGCGACGACGATCGTGCGCCTCTCATCAGCGATTTTTCCTTCCATTTCGGCGTCTACGGGACGATGACGTATCGTTTTACAGAGAGAGACAGAGACAGCGCGTACGTGTAATCTCAATTACATCGATCCGCCGCGTGTGGGCACATACACGCGCGTGTGTACACGATACGTGCGTATTACGTGTGTGTGTGTGTGTGTGTGTGTGTGTGAGTGTTTCTGCCACACGCAAGGACGCACACCGGCGCAAGATTCAAACTTTCTTTTCCTCGGGTTGTGTTCCCTACACACAAGAGAGAACGATCGCTCGTCGTCGGGACGAGCTTCGCTAATTTTTCAAATTCAAACAGCCAAGAGATAATGGTACTATACCTCGTCTTCCTTCCCGCTCGCGAACTCTCTCTCTCTCTCTCTCTGTCAGGGATATAATAACCGTCGACCGACGCGACGACCGGCGAACGTCGCGAAAGTTATTGTCAGCGAACGGCCGCGGGCGAGAGAGCTCACAGGAGTTTTTTTTTCTTCTGTGAGAAAGAACCGCGGAGTTTTACACAAATATTCTTATATATTATCGTGTCTGGGCTTTTCCCCCCCGGAGAGAGAACACATACTTGAGAACGCAAGTCTCTTTCTCTCATTGGATTATTAATTAATCTCTCGTACACGCAGTACCGTGTACTAAAAAATACCGTAAGCTTTTATAAGTGTTTTCTTATGTCTTTCTTATTGTTATTGTTTCACTTTTTCGTGCGTCGAAGAGACGTGAAAATTTATTGCGGTATTAAATGAGAAATTAAGTCAGAGAGAGAGAGAGAGAGAGAGAGAGAGAGAGAGAGAGAGAGAGAGAGAGAGAGAGAGTGCGCAGAACAAAACCGCTGATTGATAGCCGTGATCGATTATCGAATAGACAGAAGAGAACGCAATCACATCGTCTCGTCGTATCGTAGCGAGAAAAAGCTCATGTTACGACGTCGATGGTGACATTTCATATGACAGAGCGACATATTAGAACACTTGATTGAATTCCGGTGAAAATAATTAATCGGCATTATTGCTCGTTATTTCGGTACGTGCACCTGACAACTGCACTCGTCCATAAAAATTCAATCCGCACGAAGTCACTGTTACCTCGTGTAATTTTCCCTAAAATAAAAATGGTACGATGTAATGTATAAATCAGAACGGACATAAAACGATTAAGTGTTTTTGAAAGAATAACGTACGCGCGATTCTATGAAAATGATATATTTTATTAGAGAAGTAGAACAAGAAGAGAGAGATAGAGAGAGAGAGAGAGAGAGAGAAAAACAAGAGTCGTGTTTTGTCTCGACAAATTTACTTTTAACATCGCTCTTATCGCGGTAATTTTTTTTCGCAAAATTCGCACGTAGATTGCGACGGCGCGACTTTGTTATCGGGTCAAAATATGAAACTTAACAAATTATATATATATATATATATATATTGTAATATGTAATATTATATCTGTCATATATCGTATGTATATATATATATGTGATTGTCACTTTCATACTTAATGATCCGATATTTCGTCTCGCGAGCGGTGCCAACGAGTACGTTATTTCGAGTCGAGTGTTGTTAACGATTCCGCTGTTTGCAAATCGGGAAGACAGAGAGCTCTGAATTATTGCTTAATTGCGCGATACCGGCAGCGCGCGCTGAAGCGAGAATAATCGCTGTTTCTCGCGCGCAGGGGAAAAGGAGTTAGCGGAGTTAAATTTATGCGGCTAATGGACCGCGCCGCGCGTGTCAACATTGCCCCGCGGCACGGGCCCCGAATATACATATATATATACATGTATATATATATATATCCCGCGATTTAATATCGAATCTCCGTAGGAAATTTGCTTCGTACAATCTGTTCTTAGGCCAAGAGAGAGAGAGAGAGAGAGAGAGAGAGAGAGAGAGAGAGAGAGAGAGAGAGAGAGAGAGAGAGAGAGAGAGAGAGAGAGAGAGAGAGAGAGAGAGAGAGACGCTCGCGAGGAGCGAAAGGGGGAGAGAAAGAACGTTTAAGAGGCACTTTGGATGCAAATCCGGTGCACCCTCTCGACACGTTCTCCTCCTTCTCTTCCTCCCTTTCTCTTTCCTCGATCGCGAAACGCTATTTAATTTGCTCTCGCCGCCGCGAGATTCGCGCCGCCCGCGGCGAACGTTTTCTTCGCGAGAAAAATCGCAAATTGAATCAAATTACGACCCGATTTTTCCAAATCTTCCGCAATGTCCGATATTGTTTGTATTATACGCGATGAGCAAATCACATTCGAGCCATTTCATTCGCGCATATATCTGCTTTGTCGTTTTCTCGTATCAAAATTTGAATCGGCGCCGCCAGATTGTCACCACCGTGAAAGGTAACTCTTATCGAAACGTCGTTAGCAAAAAACGAACTTGATATTTGCCGAATACATAATCCGCATCTCGGGATATTTCGTACGTACAGTATGTGCAAAAAAAAAGTCAGGTGGTCTTTAGGCCGCACAACAGGCAATTTCCCGCAGGAAAGCTCTTTCGAGGGAGCACGGGAGTGAGAGAAGGAGTGGTAGCTCTCTGAAAAATCTATTACGTCTTCGACACGTCGCCGTCGGTGGCCCTAACTTATTCATGGACCTGTTGAGGCGTTCAAGATGCGTTTAGGGGCGGAGAGAGGCTTAGGCGCGCGTGGAGACGCGCGTTTTCTGTGCACGCCGCATCTCTCTCTCTCTCTCTTTCTCTCGTTCCAACGAGAGTAGTAGCAGATATAGGGGTAGTTAGCACCCTTCCCGGGGGTTGGTTCTTCGCCGGGGAGAGAACAAAATCACCGCAGTGGCCAATGATTCGTGAAATTGCCCGTTTAAAATACAGAACGCGATCTGCGAACAACAAGATCCCGTCTCTGCGAGGAGAAATCTGTTAACATCCTCCGATTAAAAGAAAATGCACCGAGCGCGGAAAAAGAGAGACAGAGAGAGAGAGGATTGCGAGCATATGAATACATGAATATACGACAATGTCAGAATTCTGTTCGCGGGTGTGAAATACGCGTCGACTTTTCCTCTTAATAACACTGCTTGTATAATAATAATAGGAACGGAAGCTATTTTTCGTCCGTTCTATTTCCACGCTCCCGTGTTTCGACAAGATACGTTCCCGATGCGGTAAGGAGATATGACAGTTGCGAGGGGCCAATGCACTTGAGTTACGTTAAAGATATAAAAATACACGGGAAAGGCGTTAATGACGAAACGCAAAAGTTTCGTTTCTTCAAACGGTAATTTAAATTCCACGTACCTCGCCGCGATCGCACACTGTCGAAAAAAGTTTACGTGCTAAAAGAGCCCAAGAACGTAATTGCAAGCGCAGGAACAACCGCAATTGGCCAGAAGTAAGGCGGTGGTTTCGAGAATTTTTGCTCGATCATCATCTAGGCGACGTCGGGGTGCATCGCATACCTTACGTAATTGGCCGACTGCATGGGTGTTTCCACGCACGTATCGAACTGAAAGAGAGTAGAGGGAAAAACGGGGGTGGGAGTGGGGGGGGGGGTGTTGAACGCGAGGGTGCCACACGCAACTTCGATTATGATTCACCTGGGACGATGTTACAGTTGCTTAAGCGTGTCCTGTTTATCCGTGCGTTCGTCACCGACGAACTCTCGTTTTTTTTTTTTTTTTTTTTTCAAATCGAGTCCCGTGTATATGGCGTTTGTGTTTTATCTCATTGTCGACTGAAGAAGCACAGAAGTTCGATGCAGAAACGAGGGATTCGATTGAGTTTTGCTCGTTCTTAACTGTTTTATATTTTTTAATTTTTTTACTGTATTTATTTTTATTCCAATATAAAAAGTTTTTGTCTTGATTCTTGGGAGTTTATCGAGTCATCTAATTTATGTTGTATTTTTATACATAGAATATAATCTGGTATTACGAAGTTTCGGTATATAACATCGTCGAAACGCGGTGCGTCTATATTTTGCGTCAGTCGGCATCGTGAATGAACCTTTTGCCTGCGTCTCCTCGCGCGCGCACGGCGCTTCGTCGGATTCGCGGGCTAAGAATGATTTCATCCATTTTACGAGCGGCGCAACAGAAGCACGACGAGGGACAAGCGAGCAAATCAGTGACGATGACGCCGGCTCGGGGTGCTGGTGGTGGTGTCTAGACGACGTCGTTGTCGTCGTCGTCGTCGTCGTGGTCGTCGTGGTCGTCGTTGTCGTTGTCGTCGTCGCACTGACTCACTCGACGCCGACGCCCCGACGCACACGATGGTGAGGCACGGCTAAATATTGCGTGCACGCAATGACACACGATGCTTTGAAATAGTTCCACAAGCGGCCGTGCCGTTGATTCAACGGCATATCCGACTCTGACTGGGGGAAAGAAGAGTTATAGGCGAGCGTCGAGAAAGCGCTCTCTTCCTCTCGGAAACGGTCCGATAATCCTCCGCGAAATTGCCGATGGCGACGCGTCGTCAGTAAGAAACGAGAGCGAATAAAAACAACGTAACGCGAGAGTAATTTATAATATATTCTCGGGAGAAATAAATTCGTCAAATTCGCATAATTTTTTAAAGCGACAATTTTTCTACGTCGCCGTTGACGTTTGTACGTTCAACCGCACACATGTTACGTGTATTTACAGTATTGTTTTGTAATCAAATATTTAAAATCTATTTTATAAGATAACGTAAAACGTTCTTTAATTCTTTTATCTGATTACAAAAAGATTTTTTAACAAATTTAACAAATTTCAAATTTTTTTTATATCATAAATTTAGGTGAAATTCGGATATCGAAGACGAATATTTTTACGATAGGTTTTGCGGGCATTGTCAAAGCGTTTCTAAGGGAAAGCTCACGTGAGCGAGAGAGGACGAGGTCAGAGGTCAAGAACGGATCCGGAGAAATATATCCGACGCAAGACGACCGCTTCCAGGACGTAGTGGTAATAATTTACCGGAGAACTCTATAATTGGACCTTTAATCTCGTTTACGGCGAAGAGATCAAGCGCACTCTGTCAGGGTCGCGTGAGCTTGAGCGAGCGAACGAACGGGGCGACGCATTCCGGTGCTCGAAGCGCGGCGCGCGGCTCGAAATAGAATCCCGCGCGTTTTAATGTTGAGGACTTCCAACATCGTTTCTGGGACATCGCGTCGGATAGAACGGATTGTCTAAATGAAGAAAGACGTACTTCAGTCGCTTCACGTCGACGCTTAATTCGCGATTGCGCGAAGTGTTTGCCGCTCGAAAAAGCGTAAGAGCGCGCGAAAATGACGCAACAAAAATAAATTAATTTTATGTGTCTGACACAGTTATCTAATAAACAGTGGTAAACCAATTTATTAATAATTTAAATTAATACTCAATTATCGCGAATTATATATTTTTTTATATTGCGTGTGTTAAGACGCAAGATGTTAATTTTATATCTTTTCGCTTTTGTGCGCTACTTTTCTTCAATTAGTTCTTCGTATTAACGCTTTGTTCTGGTAAATGTGGAAATAACGCGAAAATTAATAAAATTAATTGGTAAAACTTACAAAGTTTCGCGGACAAGGTGCAAACTTCACGCCGACGCGTTAACATCCCCGCTATATAGTTACAAGAGCAGTTTTTCTTTGATTCATTACGTTAGTAATCTTGGGAAATCATTTTTGTGAAAGGGTTAACCGTGAATCACTCGCCGGCTCGTTTCGGGGAGGACAACACGGCCCTTGAGTCATAACTCCGCCGCTCTATCACGACGCGCGTGATACATTGACTCGAACTCACCGGTGGCAGTGTGTCACGCGACGCGCGGCGTCGTCTCAACGCGCGTCGCGACGCGCTTTCGCGTGGCGCCCGGTAGCTCGTCGTCGCCGACACAGGCGTCGCCAGAGATCCTACGCGCGATCTCCGTTCCGGCATCGCCCGTAGTTTTTTTCTTTTTTTTTTTTTTTTTCACACATTTACCGTCTCTTTATGCAACTGTTGAGGTTGTCTTTGTGCCTAACTGACAACTTCTTTCTTGTCTGTTAGGTTCCTCTAAGAAGATAAACGCTCACAAACCGCACTGATTCCTTTTTTTTTTCACTAAAAATTGTAAAACTCACAATTTCAGAATTTATGCACGAATATGTAATTGGCGAGAGAAAGTAAAAGAGAGAGAGAGAGAAAAAAAATAGCTTTGCAACTTCGAATGATAACGCTGGGAACCGATGGAAATTGTTTCCTTTGATGTTAATAGCTATCTGCAGAAGTATGGTGGTGTGAAATTCCCACGCGAACCCAACTGCCTGTTCGTTGGGGGTCCGTTACAGAGAGAAAAAGGGAGAGAAAGAGAGAGTGAGAGGGAAAGGAAATATTGATACATTAATTACTTTCCTATTTATTGATGTTCCACTCAAAGTTTCAAATTCCCACGCCACAATAGACACCCGCCAAAACGATAATTGGAACAGTGACAGATAAAAAAAAAAAAAAAAGATATTATCTCACAATCAGCGGAAATGACACTTTTCGATCCCAAGTGAGTTCGCGCGGTCATTAATTTGGTGAAAACAAGAAAACAAAACAAAATAATTTCAAACACGTGAAAATTAAATTACATTTGTGCGAAAATTTGAACTTTTTTTTTTTGAGAAATTACGATTCTCGGATAATTAGTCTCTCTTTTACCCTTTGATGCGTGCGAGCGCGCGTTCTCGGAATCTATTTCGTTTCCGGAACGGAATGTTGCCCACGTCGTGGCGATTATCGACGGGCGCGATCGCGTCTTTAACGCGTGTAAGCTCGTGGGACCCGTTACACGGGTCCCGTAATTGCTGCGCCTCGTCACGAAGTTTTCGGGGGGCCTTTCGAAATTGCTGACACAACGGTTGATCGGTGATTCATGCCGTTGAACGACGAGCACGAGGTGCGGCCTGAGCGCGTTGTGTTGTCGAACGTGCAGGTAATAGAACGGTAGAAAGACCGCACCTGCGTCGCAACGGTTGCGCGGAATGAGCGCGTTGAATTATTATGCGGGAGTATTATCACTCTCGGGGGTTGAAATCGTGCGCGAAGGGGTAACCTTCTTTCTTTCTTTCTCTCTCTCTCTTTCTCTCGCTCGCTCGCTCGCTCGCTCGTTCGTTCGAGTTGCATTATTCGTTTGGCTATACGTTCGTTGCGAAATACGCGCGCGTACATATACGCGAGGTGTATAATGACACTTAATTCGATAATGTTCGGCCGAGTGTTTTCAAGTTTTGTGTTGTAATTGCGTCTCCCTTTCTCGATTAAATTCTTTTCTACCCTCAGTTGGCGAAACTTCGTACTACTACATGCTAATATCGTTGTTTTAGTTTTTTTTTTTTTTTTTTTTTTTTTACATGTAAATGCGATCGGAAAAAAATCCCCCGACAGTTTTCTGTTTACCGACAATTCTGAAGTTTGTATTTTATACTTGGACCGCTCTTCTTCTGCGTTATTTCAAACTAGTTGCGATCCGTCTATTGATTTCTGTATTTCTTTATCTTTGGTAAGTAAGAAAATTGCGAATCGGTCTCTATATATAGTCCTCTCCTCGACCTCACCTCTAACTATAACCTTTACGAGAACCTTCGAGGAGAATTGCACGTCGCGATGTCGAGAAGACGAGATACAAATTGTCTCGGTAACTCGGAAAGAGATTTATTATTACTTAAAGCTCGGGGGAGGGAAGGTGAATATCTGGTTTGCGTTCGGATACGTAGGTATCCCATCGACGCGCTAACTGCCGAAGAAAGAGACGAAAAGCGTGCGCACATAATGCCGTAACGTGTACTTCTGTCAGCGGCACGCGCTCATTAGAGGCAAGCCGGGCTTGCTTGCAGCCGAGGCTCGGCATTGTGCTCTCACCCAACGTCAATGGAGGATCCGAAAGAAAGACGAAGAATAAAGAAGACCCCTCGGCGCGTCATGAATGGCAAACCTGCAATCTGCTACCGAAACCCCGTTCGACTAATGGGAGCCGACTGACGGATGGATGTCTCTGGCTATCGTTCGCGGAAAGCTCGCCAGAGAAAGACGAGAACGCGAGAAAGGAAGACGTTTATAATGGGATACCTGTTACCAATGACACAGCGATACTTCATTGGTTGTTAATCGAACGAAATGTCAAACACAAAGAGATTGTTCCGCGCATCTTCTCGTGTTTCGCGCGGAATTTCTCGGGATTTATTTTTCCTCTCCTCGGAAAAATGTTTTCGTTAAAATAATTATTTAATTAATTAATTTATTTGTGTGACGGATAATAATCCTCTTTAGGTACACAAATGAGAAACGAATATTTGAGGAAATTGTATTTTCTCTTATGCAATTGCTATAGTTTTAAATAAATAATTAACAATTACTAATACTCGTAAAACGTGACGATATTGTTCGCGAGAATTATTCCATTTTCTCGCAGTCCCGTCTCGAGGAACAAATCCGTCGTCTTGCGCGCGAGATCACGCTTATTTATTACCATCGAGAGAGCGAGATGAGACGCTTCGAGAAATCGTCGTCGCCCGGAGCTTTCTTCGGCGAATAGTCGCCGCGCACTTGATACAGTCGCGTTTCCCTTTTAAACGGATTACGTCGCAGTATTTAGCTTCGCTATTCAGAAGTTGGCGTGCACGAGCAACCCTTCCGGTCCGATCCGACATGAATACGGCAATTAACGCGTACACCTCGAATTACGAGAGCTTGCTACTCTCTCGCGACAGGAGGGAAACACACACACACACACACACACACACACACTCGAAGCTGTCGAAGCTGAGAGAGAAAGAGAGAGAGAGAAAGAG
The DNA here is from genome assembly GCF_002006095.1 of Pseudomyrmex gracilis. NCBI lineage: Eukaryota > Metazoa > Arthropoda > Insecta > Hymenoptera > Formicidae > Pseudomyrmex > Pseudomyrmex gracilis. Next base: position 288,672 of record NW_018020753.1, read on the forward strand.
AAATTCGCCACGCGGAACGAGAGAGGGTGAAAGAGAAGAGAGCGAGAGAACGAGAAATGAAGATAGAGACACGGCAGACACCACCACCATGCACGCGCGAGGCTTGATGCTGCAACTGAGAATCGTATGCGCGTTAACAGGGTTAAGCAGACCCGGCGCTCTCGGAAATAACGAAGTTACGAGAAGTAACTGTCGGAGCGACGCGCGCATACATATATACACAACGCGTCGACTGCTCCGCGCGAGAATATCTCGCGCGAGATTGTCCTCGATCGAGAACAACCAACCCCCGGCGGGTTGTGTTGCCCGCCGAAGTCCGGAGAGATGCCCTCTTGCGTTTTTTTTTTTTTTTTTTTTTAATACAAGAAAAGCGAAAAATCGCAAGAAGTCTTTTTTTTTTTTTACGAAACTTCTCATTTCTCCTCGTTGGTGCAAACGCGAAGTCACTCGCCAGCAAACAAGAGCGCTATTAAATCGATATCCGTCGTGTGCGTGAATATCGTTTCTCGCGTCGTGGACAGAACTCCCCCCGCACAGCCATTAAAAATCCAACGGTGACTCACGTGTGCGACTCACGGCCGCACACGTCGTAACAGGTAGTACCCAACGTATTTTTACCGAGCGCGTACACTCCGGTTGAAATGGAGATCGCTTAAATGTGATTTATTACCAAATGTCACGTGTGTGTGCGCGCGCGTGTCCTGTGTTTAATGGCAAGATAAAAAAAAAAAAAAAAAAAAACCAATGGTAGAGACTATTAATATTCACTGTGATACACGCCATGCGCGCGCGCGCGTAACCGCGCAATTATTTCAAAAATACCAAGCTTACCACTTTATTTCTGATCTGGGAAGCGTCAGTCGATTGACCCGAGACTCGTCAACGCGAGAAACACGCGGGAAGATATTCAGATAATCGAAAATTTACGACGCGCCGAATGCGAGTCCGGCTGTGTGTCCGAAAAACACAGTAATGAAATCAGCCCTGTACCCTTTTTATAATTAACCCTCGCTGCGCGTCTGCTTCGCAGTCAATCTGATCAAATATCGCCGAGCCCTAAACAGAAGGGACGGAACAGCCCTTTTTCGACCTGCCTCTTTCTCTCTCTCTCTCTTTCTCTCTCTTGACGAGAGTCTCTTATTTTCGTTGTAAATTCACGTACCGCGCTGTTTGCCTATGGGGGGATGGCGAAAACTCTCTCTTTCGTGAGCTCTTCCGCCGTTCATGTGTGTCCGGTCGTCCAACCGCGCCGTCTTCCCTCTCGATACGCGCCTTTCTCGCACGCTATAATACACTGGCAGCAGCGCGGTCCAGCAGCAGAGCGAACCGTGAAACGCTTCTTTTTACGCACGTGCGTGTACATACGCACATATACACGCAGAGATATAGAGAGAGAAAGAGTACACACACGTGCCTTGTGCAGTTAGAGGGCGGGACTTCCTTTGATGTTTCTTTCTACGCTTCTTCCCTTATTGATTCTGCGACCGAACATTGCGATATCAAATTTCGACCTTGTTCGCGATACGTAATCATTGAAGGTTACATTTCTCACGAAACACGAAAATATAATTCGCGTTCTGTCACAATGTTAAAAAATTATTAAAGAATTAGAGGGTGCGATCATGTTTTTCTCTTATTCGTAAAGTAGCGATGGAGGGCTACAATTACTTCACATAAATTACAGGTCATCTAATGATTTAAAACATAAATATATAATATTTAATATATAAATTAATGTTTACATATTAATGTAAATATTTATCAGAAAATTTATATTATTGAAATATGTTTAGATGAGAAAAAACAATCATTTTTATCGAAAGACTTTCGGTTTCTTCTTGAGACTGTAAAGTTGCGTTCGTTGTAACGAATCTGCATTAATACAAATCCAAACAAGAAATCCCCTAAACGAATATTTACGCGGTGGGTGACGAGGGGGCGTGACACGACACAACTCGACGTAGTCGAGGAGGCTGCGATTCTCCCCCTTTCGACAACGACGTACCGACACTTTCGCAACAAATTTCTCTCGCGCTTCGGAAGACGAAGAAGCGGAATGAGAGTGCACGCACCCTCGTTAATCCGGCGCGACACGTGCCGCGCACGCGTGTCGGCATCGCGAATTTTCTGGCTGCCGTAACGCATTGTGTTCAATCCCGTGCGCGCGTCGTCGTCCCATCCCTTTTTCTCCCGACGCTGCTGCGTTTCATCCGTCATGTGTGCGTGTTGTTCCCATGATGAGGTAACCGCGGATACAGGCGGTTGTACACACACGGGACCGTCCGTTCACGTGCGCGCCGGTCTCCGGGGAGTCTCCGAAGGAGGCCACGCGTGATCCCACGTACAGATCGCACTCGTACAGAATCCCGTGAACTGTTAAATGAACTCCTCCTCGTGGCAGGAGGAGTTGGAAAATGATGGGCGGCAGCATGGTTTCGGCAGCTTCGGAGAAAGTAATCATAGCGCGCGGACATGACGTACAAAGGCTCCTTCGATTCTCGGCGCGCCTTTTCAGCGAGATTGAAACAAGGGAAATCTATTTACACACATTCGCTCTTCGTCGAACAAAAAAGGTCACACAGAGAGATGTTACACGCAAATATATATATATATATATATATATATAAAAGAACTTAAAATATATTTTAAATTAGTTTCTCTTGCAACGTGACGATAAACATATATTTTTAAATTGTTTTTTTATTTCGCGCGATGTTTGTAATAATTTATACAAACATTGGTCTAAATATTTGCTCGTGTTACAATTTTACCGTTTTTTTTTCTGCGTGCAAAACTTTTGCGCGGAAAAATCAAAAGAACGTAACACACATTATACAGACAATCAATTTCGAGTACGAGAAGGTAATTGGTATTACAGTTAAAATTTGCGGGCGAGATGGAGCAGCGAGATGAATCTCACGACCTGTGAAACAGACCCAAGGGAGGAAGGGTTACTTCTTTAGAGGGGTAGACATCATCGCGCGCGCACAACACCTCCCCTCAACGAGTATGATAATGTAATATCGTTGATGGACCGCCGCTATCAACTATACAGTTAACGCGTTATTGGCGACACAATCAAATTTTCAAAATTGCACTGCAGAGATATTCATAAGAATATAAATATATTAAATATTTGCGGCGGGTTGATGCATGCAACATGAGAATATGTTTCAGTACGTTTATATTAAATAAATGATAGAGAAATAGCTGTTCTCGTTTTGCTCGTCGAAAAATTTTGTCGCGCACGTTATCGAATTGTCGAAAATGCGAAAGTGATTCGACAAATATTTTCGCGATTACATTTTACTCGTCGTAATTTTACACACAGAGCGGAAAAATTCTCGTCGTCAAATTATTATAATTTTATTTACATTATTATTTTGCATTTACTTGTTATCTGTTCCGATTACTCGGCCGACATCTCAGCAAATGATTTCCCGAATCCCGGAAGAGGCGTCGAGTCGGCGAATTAATTCTACAAAATTTACGAACTCGCGCGTGATACACGGGCTCGTTGCGCACGTGTCGTCGCGCGCAACACGAAACGAGATAAACTCGAGTCATCGGGTTTTTTTTATCGGGAGACGGCGGCGGGAGACGAGAGAAAACGGTCCCCGTGTAAATCAATTTGCACGCCATGAACCTCCGGCGAGGATCCGTTGCACAGGGGGTGCGGATATTTCCCACAGGAATTGTCGGCAAGGAGCGGGTTCCCACAGGAGCACCGGTGACTATGGGAACCCATGAAGTGTGCGACAGAAGACTCACTGAATGCCTGCACGAAACAATGAGGAAGGGTGGGATGAATCTCTCTCTCTCTCTCTCTTCGCGATTGAAAAGCGCTCGATGATGGGCTTGATGATGCCGCGCACCATCGACTACAGCGGTGGATCAAGGAGGGTGTTCGAGTGTTATTTATGGTCATAACTCTCTTTACGTCGGTCGGTTTTAACCCTCTTTTACACTGCGCATTTGTGATTGCGCTTAGATATTGTAGGTAACGGAAGTTTTTGCAACTTGCGCAATGTTCCAAATGGTTTCTAATTATTTCAAATACAGAAATTATTTTCTCACAAAATTACATGAGCTGTGAACTTACGACCTGGTATTGTTGTACACATCAGAAATTAAATTATTCGCATTGAGGTCATCTTCTGTAAATCCACATATTTCGCGTGTTCCGCTATTACAGGCTAATTCAGAAATCGAAAGAGAATTGATTTCGCGGAAATTCGTGACATCCGATAGCGAAATGTACAGAGCGACACACGATCTTTTATTGGTTTGCACATCAGACACTCTAAACTCTCCTCCCCTCTGATACGCGACTAGTCGCGAACTTGTTGCGTAAATTAGGGTAAGGGTTGAGCTGTGTGAATGTGAATATTCAACCTGATCTTTCGCTATGTTGCGTCATTTGACCGTTTCGATGTCCTTTTTTCTTAATATAATACATTAAAATTTTTCTGCGAATGTACGAATTAAATTTCATTATCACTCGCATGTGTTTATTTTGAACAAAAACAAGCCAAAAGTAAAGATTTGCAAACGAATTCGGCGCTGATCGCCAAGGTGATAAGAAACATTAGCGTCGAATAATACGCTTTTTTTTTCTTCTTATCTTTTTTTCGTGCGCCGTAGTTTTTACACAAAATCACGTTGAGCGAATCAAAAGTGCGAGCGCGAATAATGTAATCCGCCCCCGCGACAAACCATTGGACGAACGCGAAATGGCGGTAATGCGGCGCGATTTCGCAAGAAATCGCTAATTGAAACGCTCGCTTGCGCCCGCGCTCGCGATCCTAATCGAGCCGGCCGGCGCATTTGCATCCAGTTATACATTCGTCATTGGAAAACTTTGCTCTTATCGACGTTTAAGTTATTAAGAAAACTTGTGCGAGTCGCGGATTGCTAATGCAAATCACGAAACGCGACGTTTATTTCCGTGCACGATTATTATGTTACAGCAAAATTATATGGCGCGAGAGCGGAGTGCTTTTACTCCAGCGAAAAGAAACGTAAAGGAAAATTAAAATAAAAAAACAAAATATTGATTTTGAACAATTGTTGTACGTTGCGTCGCAAAAATTTAATTTTTCAAATTTTGAGATTTTACACGCAAGTTGCAATTATTTAATGTGTTGTGGAACTTGATCGGAGCCATTTGATCGGAAAGTGACTTTTTGCGATCGAACAAAATCTACGATCGAATCCACCGTCGACATTCAGACGACACATTTCGCGATTTTGTTTTACGTCGCGTTTTGTGAAAAAAAAAAAAAAAAATTACGCTCGGTAACGTGAAAAATAGCGAAATAAATCACGAATTAACATTCGAAACGAGGCTCGACAAGCCTTGCCTCGCTAAAGCGCGACTGCGAAGTGTAAGCGCGAATAATATAGTCCGCCCTCGCGCGCATGCAGATTACGCAGTAACGCTGGCGGTAACGCGAGCGGTAATGCCGCACAATTACGTCGTAATAATTAGTAATTAGGTGTGCCACCGGGAAAGGAGAGAGAGAGAAAGAGAGAGAAAGAGAGAGAGAAAGCAATGCGGATCGAAGAGAGGGCGAATTCAAGCGAGAGTAGCCTGCTCGCTTGCGACTCGAGTGTGACTTAAGTATTATCCGGGCCAGCCATTACACACCCCCGTCGCCGCCGCCACTTTGCCCATTCGTCCCTGTAATTGATACCGCTGTGGATGCCTTATCTGAATTGCCATGGTCGAACAATTTCATGTTGTGGCCGAGACAGGAAAGCGACTTTTCTCCCCCGCATGCGATGTTATTGTGCCGCCGCTGTTGTTAGTTACTGGTTACTGACACTACAGGTCTCGCCGACGTGCGCAATGGAACTGTGAACGATATGGATATATATATATATATATACATATACATACGTACGCGAGACAATGCAAATTGCATAGCTCCGTCGGTGGTCGTATCACGCTTGTTCGATAAAAAGACATTAGTGCCAAAAAGAACGCGAGACTCGCTCGGAATTTCAATCCGGTTATTATACCCCGGCCTTGCATGAAGATTTTCGATAACGTAAACGCAACGCGCGTGTGTGCTCCGAAAATATTGATTCTTTTTTGTATTACATATGTAAATGACGAGAAAAGATTGTCGGAGGAGAATGAGGAAAAATCGCTTTTTGAATTTTCGAATTAGATATCTCGGTCGATTTTTGCGCGGTTGAATTTTTTGTCTCCTCGACGATAATGCAGCATCATTTGGATTATATCGAAAAAACGTACGGACGTGCGCAGTTGGGGACAGTTTGCCGAGGGGGGGAGTAATTACTTACCCGGAAACGCATTATCGTTGACCGCAAAGCACATTCGCTTCACCCTTTTCTTCTTCTTTTACCAGGAAATCGGGGGAGAAAGGGAGAAAGCGTTGTTCGAGATAGTTGTTCGTTGGTCTGCAAGATCAAAGATGTGGCAATTAATTGTTTTTTTTTTTTTATATTATTATCTGTGTAATTACCACATCCAAGTAATAAATCTCGCGAACAATCTTTGTCGAAATTTTAAGCATTGTTGAAAAAATGTTTGTTAATTGAAAACATAGTTACAAAAAAATTGTTTATTGTTCTCGCAATTTGTTGTATTCTTTTTTTATTCTTTCACAAATCTCAAGTAGAGTCACGCTTTTCTCTCTTCTGGAATTTTCGGAGAAGTGGAAAAAAAAATTCTGTCCCGCAAGAATCCCAAGTCGAAGAATGCGCGCGTGGAAAACGACAATGCTCAGACATATGCAAATGATTTCCCGTTAAAAGCCATTGCGCGCCCCCGATCCGAGGAAAGATCTGAGAAGTTGAAAGAAAACGGAGAAGAACTTTCCCGGTCGCTTATGAGCAAACTTCGGCCATTTTAAAGTTCGCTCGACACGATCAATAGAATAGGCAGTGCGTTCAATTTTTAAAAAGAATTCTGTACTTTGAACTTTCGCATTTTACAAGACAACTACTTCCAGGGAGAGATTTACGATTTTTTTTCGACACGAATTTCAAAAACTAATCGCGAGAATTTTCGAAAATTTGTTTTCAAAAAACGCGCGCGGATTGTGTAAAATGACCTTTAAAGCACGCGAGAGTGATGGGCGATTTAAAAGTCGAGCCCGACCGATTGTCGCGTGCGCAACCTTTGACTGTAACCCAGATTGCACTAATCGAACGCGATCTGCGCACACACACACACACACACACACACACACATACACACACTCACCGGTATTTACGCTAGTAATTTCATCGTGAAGTGGACGTTGTGCGTTTATGCGCACGCTTCTCTCTCGCGCGTGTACACGTATTTTCGCGTGCACGTCTTGATCCGACCGGATAAATCAGCAACAACGTGTCGCATTTGTATCGCAGAATGAGAAATTCGAGATTTCTGAAGTAACATTTACGAGATTTCACGTGTGGGGAAATCTAACTGTCAGTTTTAACGAAAGCTGATTTGAAAATGTCTAACATATATATATTGTTTCTAAATATTTCACACGCAACAGTCGTTGCGCGTAAATTTAGTCGCTTAATTCGTGTTTCTATTTGCTATCTCCTGTTTAAGTGATTTGGTCTTACATGTCTGATTGTCTGATTTCAAAATTCTCATTTGTCCAATTAATACACTTGCGCGTATCGCGAGCCAATCTTAACACTAGATTTACCAGACCAGTCATTTTGACTGGTCGTGCAATTTCAATTCAAAATTCCTACTGCATGTAACATTTGCTTTCCGAAATGATGTTATGACTTTTGTATAAAGCTATAAGTAGAGAATACATTTTATGAACTTAATGTTACTTTATATATATTCGTAACAAATATATGGTAATAAATATATGGTAATATATGGTATTAAAGAGCTGGTATATCTAGTGTTAAACTACGCTTTAAAATCTGTAAAAATTCGCGCATTTATCGTCAGAATAATCTTAAAAAAAAAAAAAACACTTTTGCGATCTTTATTGGCATATATAAACGAAAAGGGAAGAAAGACGTTACGTATTAATTAACAGATCTTACGGACCTGTCTTTGACGAGCATCCGGAATTTCGGAAGTAACAATCTCTCGATCTCTCGAGGGTGGACGAGGCATGCAACAAGTGCTCGAAAGAGGAGGCGAAGCCACGGTTAAAAGTGAAGAAGGAGGGTGGCCGGGTAACAAGAGTCGGAGGGCAAGGATGAGAGGGGAGGGTTGGGACGCGACGAACCTGACACGAAAGCGGCGTTCAACGAACCACGCGAATTTACGCCCTAACGATGCGAAACATTTCCCGAAACGTTTGCGCGGCGAACGCGCATCGAACAAATTCGTCACGTCCTGTTGAATTCTATAAACAAATTGATTTATGAACGGTTGGGCTTATTTTGATATTAAAAATTTGTGCGCGCGCGTATTCCTCACCCTCCCGAAGTTCTTTTGAAAAATACATGATATGTCTATACATAATATGTCTTACACAAAAAAAATACATAAATATGTCTTGCACGATTACACTATTTTTTTCTTTTTTTCAATCGAACCGTACGTAGAAAAATAGATAAGTTTCTGTGCTGCTTGATTTTCAATTAAAAGCTCTCGCGTGATATATTAAAAGTTGAAGCGCTTGATAGAAAGGGAATGTTGCCGCGCAATAACACGCCACGCGGGGAAGAGACGTTGCCGCGGCGATGGCTAGCCGATCGCGCTGGCTTGTGATGGCGGGCTTTATTAAATGCGTATAGACTAACTAGCTCGGCTATGTGATGAAGAATTCCGTTGCACATGACTTACCACTACGACAGCCCTAGTCAACGACGCGACGGTTTCATAGAGAATTTCATAGCAATCTGCACGCAACAACTCCCTCGTCACGCGGAACGTTTTCCCCTTCGATCGCTAATGAAGCGTCGATTGCGTTGCTCGACGAAATTTAGACCCTTGGTTTTTGCTTTTTTCTTTTTAAATAAAAATTAAAACATTGATTTGCGGCGTTGTCACGACCTTGCGTCAAAATTGTTATTTAATCAATCGTTATTATTGACACTTTCCCGAATTGGCTGGCTTTCTCATTAGAGTCGAAGAAAAATAATACGTCCCGATATATATTGTCAAAGAAAACGACAATTGCGGGGCTAAGTGAGGGAAAAGCCGATGCGTTGAATCGTGACGACGCAGTCATTAAAAATTACATTAGAAAAGAATATGCGTGTTCTATGTACGGTGGGGTTTATAGTTTTTCATTTCATTCTATTGTTTACTTTACATCCATCACGGGGACAAAATTTGATTTTTTCAATGGAATGATTTCATTACTCGATATCGATACTTTCCGAAACATCACACGACGACGACGACAACACGTTTAACATTGTTCAGTAGAGAACGTAATTTTGACAGATCGCGCAGATCTTTCTTTCCTCCCTCGTGTCCTCGCGTGAACGTAACGTTCTAAATCTCAGTGTCGCGAGACTTGTGTTTTTGAGAAATAGAAACAAATTAGCGAACGATTGTGTGGAGCGCTATAATGCTACTTAATTCTGAGCGAAACTCAGATTTCAGCGCTAAAACGCTAAAACTAACCTGTCAAATGTGACGGAAAAACCGAGACTTTCTTGTATTTACGATTAAAAGTTACGAACTTATTTTTTTATTCGCATCGATCGTCGAATATGGTGAGAGCCGAAAAAAGAGATATCAAATTGTTGTTGCATTTAAAGAGAAGCAGATTATACATGTGTAAGATCGGCTAGAGAACTCGCGCCAAGAGGTTACCGAATATATTTTTTGTCATACCGGTCCGTGGGTTATAAATCGAATTTGTCGAAATCGAGAGTCGGTGTGTTTCTGTACGGCTGCCTCGCCGTGCATTTTTATCTTTTTCTCATTTCTGATACTTGAAAGATTATTATTATTATATCTTTTTTTTATAGTAACAGAAAACGAGTTTAAAAAAATCACACACACACACACACACACAGTTATCCTCTCTCGCGCAATGATCGTTGTAATACATCCGTGTAATGCATTCGGAGAAATGTAATAAGCGCGCTGAGAGTTGCGCTTTTGCGAAACGTGTCATGGAAAAATTCGAAAATATCGAAAGAAAATGTTCGCCCTCGAACCTTTTCGCCGTACGAGCGCACACGTGAGTTTATCAACTTTTAATTTCAAAATTCGTAGATGCAAAAAAGTAAATTACATGTAAATTACATATGTATATTCGAATATGTATCTAAAAATTTGAATGATCAAAAATTTAAGAGAGACTTTTACGTCCGGTGGTTTGAGATTTTCCAACATAAATATCTCAGTATTGAGGGAGGGATGTTAGTGAAGTTCATCAACGTGTGCCCTTCCTCTCTCTCTCTTTCTCTCTTTCTCTCTGCGCGAGCTAATTAGGAAAATTACATTTTTGCTGTGTCGCAGACGCGAGAATAGATTTTCATCGGACACGGCGCAACATCGACCGCGTAAATCTCCGCGTAAGAAGCTCAAAGCGAGTCGAACGTCGGCGTCGCTCGTGATCGAACAGCTGAAGAGCGGTTTTCGGCGTTCGGGTGATTTCGCGCAGCGAACACGTCGAAATTGGCGTCCGGAATTCTGGATAAGATATCTTTGGGATAATTGTCGCGAGAAAGAATCGTCCGCAGCGAATCGCCAACGCGACGAAATCGTCAAAAATCGATCCAGAAATCTCATTCCGCAATCGCCCAAGATCTGTTCCATCGGTTTGCGTTTCGGCGCGAGAAGTCTGAGCGACGACTTGTCGAACTTCTCGAGCTACAACATGATAAGGAACTTGAAAAAACGTCTGAACAACGTTCGCAGGTAGTGAATAAAATTTATCGGTCATAAAAAAGTTTACAGTAGGTTTATTCGAACATAATATAAATATTATTTAATTTTATAATATAAATATTATAAAATTATTACAGTACAAACGTGTGTGTGTGTGTGTTTGAACTTATATGCGTTATATACAAAGCACATCCTGTGACAAAACGAACACGCTTGTCGCAATTTCAGGCCGATATTTACGTGCAAATATTGGTTCGCGCAAGCAACATCGAGAAGCACATCGACGGACGTGTTTCTCAGAGCGCACAAAAGTCACCAATCAACGCCGATCAGTCGTACATCTTTGAACAAAGAATCAAACGTCTTTAAACGCAATGAGATTCCAAACGTTATCGATCGATTATGTCAACATTCTGAGAAAGAAGATGCGTCAAAGTCTCCGCAAGACAATTACGCAGCTGGAGATCGTCCCTTAGTACCCAACCTCTTTGACAATTCCTCTGGACCCGGCAGAGACGACGGGTTCCGTGTGAAAAAAAAGGACGCGCAAATTCAAACGTCGAGCAAAAAAAAACACACGCGACGAAAGAAAACGAAGAAAAGACCGAAGCTGATGAATGAAGAAGAAAACGACTCGTATTTTGATGTCGACTGTTGCGACTCGAGCGAGATAAATGAGAAGTCTAGACTGTCCGTTCGAGTTTTGCAGAAAAAACGTGGCGAGTACGTTGACAAATTTACAGCCGTGAGTCGGCAGATCGAGGAGATAACGGCTGCGCTACGGGAAACTTGCTGCAGCGAGACGGATTCGGAGAACAATGACGAATTTTACTGTTCGTTCGACAAAGCGAAACCAGAAAAGAAACGAGAACCGGAGAATTGCGCAAATAGGATCGTTGCGAAACGAGGTACGCGCGTGAAGAGAAAGACGCGCGATTTAACAGTAAATGTGACGAAAGTCGCTGAAAAATCCGCTCGACATGTGAACAGAAAACACAGAAGTACAGATTTGTCGATGAATTCCGACAGAAACGACGATGTCGTTCCGCGCGATTGCGCGTTCACAATACAACAGAAGACAGTTCGGTGTTCAGGTAGAACACCCGGGAACACTCAGAACTGTCGTTTGGTCAGACAGATCTCGTTCGATCTGGATTTAACGAAGGACGACGTTCGAGAATTTTCTCTCGAGGACGATACAATCTGTTTGGGAGACTATTTCGCGATGTCGAACGGTTATGCGAAAGATTCGCTCGTCCGAAGCTTCGCCGTTGAGTCGAAACAATACAAGATCGTCAAGGAGAAGACGGGCGAGACGATTATTCTGAACGACATCAAGCGAAGAATCGATCGAGATTTCGACGATCTGGCCGAGAGGAGCGGGAACGACACGACGGAGGAATTTCTCACGACCGTTTCTCCGAAAACAAAAAGTGACAATTCCGCTCGCTCGTTTTTTAAATTGACTCCTCCGTCCGGCGACGCGAGTCGGAAGAGAACGATCGACAAAATCAGATCCGTGCCGTTGCTCCCGGCGTCATACGATTATTCAACGGATCGGTCACACATTCGCGATTCGAAATCGCACGGTTGTGCGAGCGAGCACGAGTCGAACAAAACTTCCACTCTGTCGAAGTACTTCTCGTGCGCGCAATTGTCGTTGAGCTTGGTCTCCTTAGACGGTAACGAACACGCGAACCCGATTGCAATTAACGATTCGTATTCAAGTTCGAACTCCAATCGCTACGATTTAGACTTGAACGTCGAACGCTCGAATTTGAATTCGACCACCGATTCGGAATACGTCGCGCGATACGACACGGCCAGACAATATAATTCCTCGAGCGAATTTCCGATCGAAACGATAAACAAAACAAACGACGAGGTACCCGTCGAGGACCGACGGGTTTTCGTGAAAAATCCGACGACTCGCGAGCATTTTTTTCTCGGGGAGAGAAAAGAGGGAGATAACTCGCGCGTCGAACGCGACGAACGGCACGCGTCCGATTTCATCACGTTCGAGACGCCGAAGCGCAACGTCGGAGGTTCGATAGATTCGGGCGTGTTTAGCTCGTCCCTGATCGATCTTTACCCTCCCGAGAGCTCCTCTTTCAGCGCCGGCAAATCGGAGCTTAAGAAGAAACGCTGCAACGACGACAGAAAACTCGTCGCCGGCAAATCGTCCTCGCTTATTTTCGATTTCAGTTCGGATAGCAGTTGTACCGACAACACGCTCGATCGTCGAGTGGATGACGTCGTGCGGGATCTCACGAAGAATCTGATACTTTGCGAGAGAAGGGCCAGAGCGAAGCTGAAGGAGATGCGATGGGCGGGAATGAGAAAGGATCCGCGTTGTGTACGTATTTGCAGGCAATTGCGTGAAGAAAATCTTTCAGAGTTGACAAAAAACAATTTATTAGTTTTTAATCTCCAAAACACTTTACCCGTCACGATAAATCAATTGATATTTTTGCGATATTCTTCTTCCCCCAGTCTCGACACACGCGCGTTTGCAAGTTTGCAAGCAGACGTTTTCACGACACTAGCCACGATTCTTTCATCTCGTCGCGACGATCCAGCGAGGACGAGGAGATCGTCAGCTTGTCCACGCCGTCGCTCTTGTCGGATTCCGAAAACGAGAATCGCGATTTCACGCGTCGACACTGATGACCGTTTCATTTTGTGAATTACTTTTAAGTTCTAGAAATGCTCACACGATGTTTCTTTTTTTTTTTTTCTTATAAATAAACAACAATCTTGATAAAATATCGTTGTCAACGTGTGAATGAAGTGAGAAAGATCGAATTAACAAAAGACAGATTGCGTTACTTCCACGATCTCGTCATTTAACTTACGAGCGTGACGATTGTCAGTGTCACTTCACGGTTTGTGTCTCGCGATATGCGCGTCGTACCGAGTTAACCACATCATTAGACGACACTGACCGTTTCCACGTTGCGGTTCCCTTTGAGGGTAATTGGATACAAACGGCGCACGGGGGCGAGAGAAGGCTCGCGCTACTCAGCCAAACGGAAACGCGCATAAACGAGACGGACGGTCGTCGTTTCGCGCGACCATCAAAAGAGATCTTCTTCTCTCGCAGAATTGTCCCGTCCCGGAATAGACGTCCAATTGACCAAAGAAAGTCTCTCTCTCTCTCTCTCTCTCTCTCTCTCGTTTCGCGAGAAAACGGTCCGGCCGGAAAACCAAAGGAAAACGCCGCGGACAAACGATGTCGCGAACGATACGCGATCAAAAAAATAAGTCCCGAGACTTTGTTTCGAGATAGAAACATCTGCGTTTGATACGTCGGAAATGGCGATTTCCGTATCACCCGGGGACGGGCGTGCTTGACGATGAAAATACGGAAGCTGTCAAGTGTATTCTCGAACGTGTGTTACATGTACGTGATATGAAGATACACGTAAAATGAATTTTGAGAGAGCTACATTATGTAGATTATTATTTTTTGTATTTAGTTTATTTATTTATTTATTTTTGATGACGACAAGTCGAGGAAAATGAACGCGGAGAGATTTCGTCGGCCATAATAAAAAATACCTCAAACGCGCGATCTTTATCCTCTTTCTTTTTATTTTTTTTTTTTTTCTTATTCGATCATCTCTCTCGTTGCTGCGTGTGACAATCGTTTCTCGCGTTCTTGAGCTAGACGCGCGGAACGACGATTTTCGGAAACCGTCGGGATTTTTACGCGGAATTCAACCTCCGCGTCAATGCTCGTACGTTTCGAATTATCGCGAGCTCCGCGCGCAAGATAGGTAGAGTACGTTCGCGGAGTGTGTCCCACATCGCGAGGATCTCGAGCGAGATTATCACCGGGTGATACTTATTTCGTTCTTTGTGCGGTTCTCCATGACGGCGTATCAAAGGGCTCCCGGGGAATTAGGTAGCGCAAGCGCCCCGTCTATAAGGTGCTTTTCCCGTGGCTGATCCTCCAGTCGCTGTGAATAGCAGGTTCCCGGATTGAGAAGCGTGTTTCTCTCTCTTCCTCTCTCTCTTCCTCTCTCTCTCTCTCTTTCTCTCTCTCTCTCTCTCTTTCTCTCTGTCTCTTTCCCTTTCTCTCTCTTTCTTTCTCTCTTTTTCTCTTTTCTAATTCCGCCGGCGGAAGTAATTATGCTCTTCTCGTCCATGAAGAACACCGTTATACGGCGCGATGATACGAAAGAAGAAGAGCATTCGCCGAGAAGTTGCCGAGAAATATATGTGTAATTACGTACGACGCAACCTTGCATGCTTCTGCGCGATTCAATTGGTAAAAAATTAATTTTCTCTTCTCGTTGTTTCGCGCGCGTAATTTTTCGTTTAACGAAATCGGTCGTGTGAAAAAGAACGCGACGACACACGAAAGCATCGTGTGCGGAACGTTCTGGTCTGGGAAATGGACAAACAGAAAACGATGCTTTTACCGCTCGGCAAACAATCGCCGCTCCGGCGCGCACGTTCGCTCTGGTCAGGGCTGGATTGAAATCTACGCGGCACCAGTGCGCGTTTGAAATAGCAATCATTTTCTTTAATTATAATTTTACAGCACAATTACATTGGAGAAACAAGAATTGAAATGTTACAACTGTCGATTGTTTTTTTTTTCACACATGTTGTTGGCAGTTTAAAACTTACTGATGGTGTTTAACATTTTTTTCAGACGATCTATCAATCAATTAAATGTCAATTAACACGTCAAATATCTTCGTTGGTCATATCACATTATAAGTTTTGAAAAAAACAATTTGTTTCAACACGCGCGCGTGTTTACCTTCTCGCCCGGGGTATCGAAATATCTTGTCTCGATCCTGAACTCTGATCTCTTAAACGACGACGGATATCTCGAGGATAATAACTGTGAAAGCTTTAGGAAAACGCGCTACCTCCTCGCAAACTTCCTCTTCTCTCTCTTTCTCTCTCTCTCTCTCTCTCTCTCGCTCTCTCTCTCTCTTTCTCTATCTCTCCGAATACCTCGAACGAGAAATTTCCGTCTCGAAAGCAATCAATTTTCGCTCGCGGAAACTGGAGACACGGAACATCTTGAGATGAGGAATAGTTTTCAATATGTTTCCCAACGTACAAATTTAACGCGATGTCAGTAAAAAACAAAAAATAAATGACACCAGTAACTGATCTGACATCGCACCACTGGAGTATAACAACGTTACCAAATGTTTTCAAAATTTGTCAACAGACGGAAAAAAGAGCTTAATGAAATGTATATCCCTGCCAGGCGGTCTGACAATATGAGATTTACTTCGTCGGAACGAGCAATGGGAAGAGCAATTCTCTTATATTTTATCGCTATACGTCAGCGTGAACTGGCGTATCCCTCGCGTATACGCACAGAGTCGATCGTATAGTATATATACAACGTGTAGGGTTGATCAAACAAATGCTCGATGTCACGGAGATTACCCGGCACGGGTAAGCGTACACATCACCGTCGACTGCATGTCGTTTAAGGGCGTTTCGCGTGGTGATTCTCTCTCTCTCTCTTTCTCTCGGTTTTAGGGCCGGTAACTGGCAGAGAACAATTATGTGATTCACGCCGATTTTCCCGATCCCCGATGTGTTCCGAGCGACAAAGCGATTTCCCCGCTTCTAATATAATTTCTCGGCTTGCTCGGAATATAAATGAATGATTGTTAATAACAATTTTTTTTATTTCGAGGAAATAGTCGAATTTCCTCTTGCGAAAATTACTTTGTTGCGATATATGTTCTCTCTCTTTCTCTAATATATATAATCAAATTAAAATTTTGTTACAGACTCATTTACAGACAATTAAGTATTACATTTTTATAAATACTAATTTTAATTATTTATCTACAAAATTGGAGTAAAACGAGGAGTCAGTTATTTTAATGTATTCCACCGAGATGGTGTGTTTCCCTTGATACACTCTCGAGCTCTCATCGACGTAATTGACAATCTGCTTGAGGGCTCACGAGAGAGAGAGAGAGAGAGAGAGAGAGAGCTCGTGCCATATCGCAGACGTAATAACCTTGAGCCACGTTACATCGAAGCACGTGGTTGTCGATTAGAAATTATTCCGCGCATACGTGCTCTTTAAAATTTAATTTTATGAAAAAAAGAAGAATAATATACCGATGATATTTTCTCAAGTTTTCTTACGTTGGGAAAGAAGGGAGGAGAGAGACAGCGCGTCGTCTTCAGCGGAGACTCTAAGACGATATTTCCCGCGAACTCTCGGTCTTATGTGAAAAAGAAAAAAGCATCCTCTCTCGTGAATCGCGCGTGTGCTGCAGACGCCCACGTAGAACGTACGTTGTGTGTACGTGCGCACCATCCACACACGAGCGCGCTTAAGACATCGAAGGGAAACTTCCCACGGGAGGAGCAATTCTGAAAATTCTTCGAAGACACGTCGATATAGAGGCTGTACTCGAGACTGCCCTCGACGTCGCACTCCATCTCGACCTGAGAAAATTCTATTTCGCCGGGGCGAATAGCAAAGCGAAGATGACAAAGTCAAGAAGAAAAATTGCGAAATTGCTTCTCGCGAGAGAGAGAGAGAGAGAGAGCGCGAGACTCACCGCCTCGATTTGACGGAGCCCCGAACCGGTATATCCAGTATATAATCCGGTACGCCGGTCGGTCGGTCGGTCTCTCGCAGTATCGACTTGTGTCACACAGCGCGGCTTTTCGGACGGAAGAAGGAGCGCGACAAGGTGAGAGAAGGCGCCGGAGAGAAAATATCGGGAGGGGTTAAGTAGATTCCCGTAGCCTTTGTGGCCGCGTGCTCGATTTGTCGCTCTACGTCGGCACGATCTTCTCGCTTGGACTTGGATATATCCCTGTCGCCGGTAAAATGCACTGCCAATCGAATTCCCGATCGACCTGACAGAAGACGTGTGCGAGAAAGAGAGAGAGAGAGAGAGAGAAGGAGAGAGGAACTCGAGAGATTTATCTCTCAGACTTTTCGGTCTTCGTTGCCGAATTGGCTTACGGAAGGTTGCTCCCTAACAGGGATATTCCGATCGCCCGCAGGAATTGGATTAACGACGTTATTGCGGTCGCATACCGTTTGTGATGGAGTAAATTGTTTAATCCGTGTGATCGCGAAGAGGGAAAGAAAACTCACCGGGTTAAATGAACAAATCAAGCGCGATGTACATTAATGCGAATGTACGACACGAAATGAGTATACACAACATCAGCATCAAAATAAAATTCACTCGCACAGCTTTGTTTATTTTGATTCTTCGCTGCTTTTATTTGAATAACATTATAACTAATAACGACTATATCGGTTTCAATCGCCAAAATGTTTGCCGAATCTTTCGCGCTCCAGTACTCGCGACGCGAGCCAACTAACCGATTCGCGCAAAGATGAGAGAATTTGGATGCCCGTGGATGGAACCTATTAGCGAACAGTTGCGGAGGATTTCGAAAAGGAATCAGCCTCTTAGGTTTAAAGGTCTTCTCCCTTTCCACCCTCTCTCTCTCTCTCTCTCTCTCTCTCACTCTCACTCTTTTTCCCAAGAGACTCACGACACGTCTCTTTATTCGGATGGCACACAAAGGTTCCGCGAAGATTACAGGACCACCAATCCCCTTCTGTATGGATTCTACGGAAGGGCATTATAACGACACATAGTGAAGTAATATGGGAAGGGCATCTCATCCCCGTGGACAATACCGCGCCTGAGGATCACTCTGTAGTGCTCTCTCTCTCTCTCTCTCTCCTCTTCTTTTTGTCATTCTCCTTAGATTGTTATGTAACCGTTACATTGTGACAACGTGATTTCGACGACGTCGCGAATTTTCATTCGAAGAAATAAATAACATCTGTTTTTTTTTAACGTGTCGAATACTACCGACAGACGGGGAGAATTTGTGTGGGATCATAGGTATTGTGATTTTGTCATATAGAAATAAATGCTGCAGAGAGATGTTTTTTTTTTTTTTTTTTTCGATGAACATGTATTTCAGAAGTCAGGATATTATTATATACAGATATGGACACAGCGCAACACACGCATTTTCAAATTAATTAATCTTAACTGAAAAATAATAAGAATCGAGCTATCGAAAGTAATATCGGAGAGACGATAACGCACGCAACGCACGAGATTTGTCGTTAACGATTCGAAAATGGTACAGCAATATCATACATTTATACATAATATACCTATGCGGTGTGTGTGTGTGCGTGTATGTGTGTTTGTGTGTGTGTGTTG
The DNA here is from genome assembly GCF_002006095.1 of Pseudomyrmex gracilis. Lineage (NCBI taxonomy): Eukaryota > Metazoa > Arthropoda > Insecta > Hymenoptera > Formicidae > Pseudomyrmex > Pseudomyrmex gracilis. The sequence continues at coordinate 307,677 of NW_018020753.1, forward strand.
CGGTCTTATATAATATATATACACAATCTCGAGAAACATTCGAATACATGATGTCTTAAAAACTATACGCGATTTCTTTTCTCATAGTTTTTTAGTAGATAATACATTTTATATATCTAGATACTTTTACATCTAATGTAACGTGTACGCGTGCGCAATATATACTTAATTATTACATTCAGCAGCGATACAATTTTTGTTTTTCTTATCGGTACATGTAGAGTAGATACACGTTCTCCACAAGCATAACTACTACCGTGACTAAATCTATGTATGGATTTTCACAATTGCAATTAAAGTACGAAATGAGATAAGGATTGATTTGATTTTTCGTGTGTGTGTGTGTGTGTGTGTGTGTATTGACTTAAATTAAATTTAGATATTAATTAAATAACATATGTATATATATTTTGACATAATTTTTTTTTACTTAGATCTACGTATGCCGCGATAGATTTCCATGATGTTGCAACTGAAACAAAGCTATAAAAAAAAAAAACAAAAAAACAACAAAAAAAGCGGGTAATGATCGATGTGTGTTTTAACTCCCTAAAATTAAAATTGCATTCCGGCCGAAACAAAAGTGACTCTCAACGTTGTCATTAATTCGTATTAAAATTCTATTGATTATTGCGTTTGAGCGCAAGTAGAAACGACTGATAATTTCTGAAAGCGGCCGAACTTTTCAGAAACGGCATGCGTGTGTGAATTTGTTTTTACTAAGATATACATTTATTGCGATTGACTTTGCATTACGCGCGATTTCGAGTTCTGTGACTAGATCGGCCCAGTGGTCTCGCGGCCTGAGTGCGGGGTCTGCGAACGGGAGAAGTCCCGAGTTCGAATCCGCAACGTCGGATTTTTCCGGGCCGGTCTTTTCTCAAGTTCGAGTTTATCGATTGAAAAACCGAACTTAATTCGAGGCTTCTCGAATCTTGGTGAATGTATATGCACTACTATAATCTGTATTTGGTATATAGCTTGGTATGTAACTATAATGGCGTATTAAAATAACTAGAAATTTGGATTAAAAATTATCATATAGATGAGACAAAATTTATAACATTTGTATGAATGTTAAAATTGGGTGTATATGACGGTTAGAGAAAATATTGTAACTCTTGAAGGGACAATAAAAAAAAATTCGCTAGGTTGTGTGTGACTAGATCCACACGTCTTCTAAAAATACAGTTGACTAGAAAACACTCTCCTTCGTTCTTAATCAAGACAGAACGAATAATAATGAGAAACTCAAGCGCATAATCCGAACAAAAAACAAACATACGCAAGCTGATGATAAAAGTTATTTACACGATATAAAATTAACACACGAATATCTCTCTCTACGCGTGACTAAATGTGTATTGAGAAATTACGATGCGCCTCGGATGATTAAATGCGTTCGATAAATCTCTAATAACGGGGAGACTTGTTTTTCTAATTAGAATTGTGTGATATACTCAAGTACCCTGTTCCATATATATAAACTAGATTTCAACTGGTATATACTCGTGTGACTAGATCGTAGATCTTTTTTGTTTGCGACTAGATAATAATTTATAATTTTTTCTCGAACTCGACAAATTTATTACTCGATTATGACTAGAGATACATATATGCATATATATGTATATATATATATATATATATATATATATTTATTTATTTATTTATTTACTCAGACTTATACATTTTCTATATTACACATTTTAATTGCCTTAAATTATACCTTTGATTTGGATTTTAGCTGTATGAGATTGGTTAATAGTAATCAGCAATTTAACGCGTACACTGGGCAAAATGAGATCCGCGATTTGTTTTTCTATTATACTCAACCTCTGTCCCTCAATTCTGTCCCTTTTATATATTACATTAGAAGCTATATACAAGTACATTAGAAGCTATATATATATACAGACTTTACATAGATAGACCGATTGCGGCGCGCTTTACACGATAATATACATACTGCTAAAACTTTACAAAAATTTACAGAACATGTGTCTCACTAGAAGTTACTCTTACTTACAATTACAATGGCACGATCCTACGAATTAATGTTAGTTTGACGAATTGACTAGAGCTCTACTGTCTATACGATGCGTTAGGAATGAGATCTACGTGGGTGGTTTGGATGAGTTTGGGATGAAATTTCTATGAGATGGTGCAGCATATCGTTTGGATTATATGACGCCTGGAAAGTTCCACTTCTTTCAGGCTCAAATTTCGACCAGAAGCGCGTTGTTCATGTTTTGTAGTCGTTTGAAGCGAGCGATTCACGAGAAGTTGTCGTAAAAATGGAAAAAAACGTATAATCAATCATTCGTATATAATCAAATAAAATTGTATGGCATTATCTCATAGAAATTTATACCAAATTTATGAAACCACCCACGTACTTTTTGTCACGGTGTACACGCAACAAACACACACACACAAACTCTCTCTCTCTCTCTTTCTTATCTCTCAATTCTTTTCATCAACAATACACATACGTGTGATGTAATTGATATGTTACGTATTTTTTATATAAAAAGTTTAAGTTATATTTATATTAAAAAGCATGCGAGGATATATATCCTATGAAACTCAGTGTTTTTGCGGAAAGGCTGAATTTTTCAGAGAAAAAAAAGGATAAATCTTTTTGTACAATTGAAGTCGTAACAGATCAATTGTATTGTAGGTGAGAAAAGTTGGAGGATAATTTCTTTTTGCGACAAATATATATTAAATTTTTACATTTACATTCACACAACCCTGTTTATTCCTGGTAAATTCTATATAGGTGAAATTTAATTCTACGTTATTTGTGCAAGGGTATAAACAGCAAATGCTTGAAATCGATTAAAAGTGACTGGGAAAAGATTCTACGCGGACGTAGTTTGCGGAAGTAGCGATTCGAAAAATAATACGTTTTACGAAATACGGTCTGCTCGAATAACGACGTTTTGACAGTGACATTAAAGAACAAGATTGTTTTTAACATGTACATTATATATGTGCGTCAATTTTTCTTTTAACTTCGGATTAATTGTTTTCAGTCAAATAATATATGCAACATTATAAATCTGTCTTTGGTATGTAGCTTGGTATGTGTTTTTGGTATATAGCCATAATGGCGTATTAAAATGACTAGAAATAAATGGCGTTATAATGACTAGAAATAAATGATGTAATGATTTAAATGACTAGATACTAATATTACGTTTAAATGACTAGATAATGACTTACAAAAGACTATGTACATATCAATTAAATGAAAATTTAGTAAAACAAAATTTAAAACAAATTTAAAAACAAAACAAAAAAATTAAGAAACAAAAATAAAACAAATTTAATAAAATGAATTAAAAAAAAAAAAAAATTAAAACAAACTTAAGAAATTTTGTCGATCACAAATTAAGGGCCCCTTTTTTTTATGACTATTTTTTGTTTTTTCTTATTGTTTTCTCTCGTCTTTTTTCTTAATATTAGAACGAACATGCACACAGAATAGCTTTTTGATTTTCTGTACTCACATATTACAAATATCTTAAAATCATCGAAGCGAATTGATTGACAAATCTCATCATCACGCGTCTCTCTTACAAGTCAAGGCCGAATCTCCAGTAGAGCCCAGGTCGTCTCGGCAGAGGTCTCGCTGGAAATTGGTGTCAGGTCATCTCGCTGGTCAACTGGCTGGTCGGGACTGTCTGAATGATGTCGGGTTTGCTGATGGTTTTCTGATCATCGGTATTATTGTTATTGCTAGTGCTGATGTTGTTATTGCTCTCGGGATGTTGAGTGGCTAGGTGTTTCCGTAGGGCGACTTGTCTGGTGAACTTAGCCTCGCATTTGGTGCAAGGGATCTCTCCGTTCGACGACGACGACGACGACGAAGACGACGACGTTGTAGACGATGTGGAATTATTATCGGTGTTGGGCAATCGGGGCTTGTGCCAACGTCGATGAGATGCCAAATTGGCCGGACAGGAGAATCGCTTGTCGCACTCAGGACAACGGTACTCCACGTGGGCGATTCGGGAGCACCGGTGTTGCGCGAGCTGGAACGCATCCTCGTGAAGCTGCCGGCAAAGCTTACACCGATACGGTCCGAGCCGATTCTCGATCTTGGCTAGTTCGGCGCGCGCCTCTTCCGTGACCTCGACGATGTTGAACGCAGGATCGATGTCACCAGTAACTACCGCCTCGTCCGGACCCAAGATGACGGTTCCCGACACCGGACTACTGGTGTCCTCGTCAAACTTGAGCCGTCTGGCGTGTTTCTTCTTGGGACGTTGAGCGGCGGTCTTCTCGCTGCTGTTGGTTTGCTTCGGGGTCGACAGGGAAGAGGCTCCGCTGGCGCCCGAGGACGACGAGATGAGATCCTCCTCACGGACTCTTCTTCTGGGACACTGAGGTGGCGACGGAGTGCTGGGTGGTGTCATAGGTCCGTCAACGCTCTGAAGTTGCTGCTGCGGTGTTAAGAGGAGATGTTGATGATACCCCTGCATTGATTGCAAGTGCGTCGGACTCGTCAGGAGAAGCTTCTGATTGTGCAAATGATATTTGGAGGCGAGTTCGTTTCCGGGATATGATGGCAGTCGAGTGCTCTCTTCGGGAAGATGATGGATCTTGTCGACAATGGAGTCGTGGAAGCGAGGCGATTCCTTGCTGAGGACCAGTCGTTCGTAATGACTTTGATGACTCTGTGCTGAGGAACTGCGTACGGTGTCCAGATCGTCCACTACCAGCTGTTGATCGTCATCGCCGTTTCTGCGACTGTCGGGACGAGGATGGATTTCGTCGCGAATTCTGAGATCTTTCTCGTCGCCTACCTCGATCATTTCTTCCGTCTTTGGCGTCGGTAGCGGTTTCAAGGACAGATCCAAAGGACACGGTGTCGGGGGACTCGAGGACTCCCAAGATTGCAGCGGTGTGTGATGATCGGCCGATGGAATCCGCGGGTAAATCGGCGAGGACGGATCCTCCATCGGTATGTGCCACGTGGTCGGCGGCGCGGCGTAGGCAGGGTGATGAATCTCATCACTGTAGTAGCTCATGTAGCTGAGACCCGGGGCCAGAAAGGCCCGCGGCAGAGCGCCGTGAAGCATCGTCCGCTTCTTACCTGCCTCTCTGGATTTTCTTTAAAATTCGCACCACCTTTTTCGCTTCTCGCTTCGTGTGTCCTTCATGGCGCTAAGTATATAATATTGAGTTCGCGCGGTGTGTGCGTGTGTGTGTGTATTCGCACGGACACACGGATGGCCGAGGAAACTCGAAGAACGTCCAGCTGTCACGAAGACACTTTCACTGGGGGAGGGAGGGAAGGAAAGAGACGCTGGACTTCTTGCAAGGGTTCCAGAGAGCCCCTTGGATGGTACGGCGTACGTTGGTGACACTTTCTTCCTCGGCTGTTGAACGCCGTTTGGAGCCAAGTGCTCGTGCCGCGCTCGTTTATGCCTTATGCTCCGCCTGGGCAGTCGCCGTTCATTCGTCGCTCATTGGTCCGGATGTTTCCACCCTCGTTCTACTCTATCGCCGAACGCATGCGTATTTGTAAAATACTCGATGCCCCGCACTGAACTAGCAGACGCTGCCGAGCAGCTGGTGGGGAAGGGATGTAGCTTCTCGCCGCTGTTAACTATCGGATGTTTCCGACAGGTAAGATCTCGGATCGAAAAGGACAATGAAGATATTTTACAGATTGTATCCATTTCTCGTTAAAGATATTCATATCTCTAGCAACAATGTTAAGCCAGTAAGTCTCGAGTATTCGAGTTTCGTTGAAGACAGCAATCGCTCGCGAAAGCTTGCGAAATCGTGTTCTTTTACTTAAAAAAAAAAAAGTAACAAATAATCAACATTTTCACGCGCATGTATTTCTTGCGTAAAATTTTTACTTCGAAATTATGTACGACGCGGAAATTTATGCCGTGGGAAAATAGTCATGCACCGTCGCATTCACTCTCGAAGCGTCTCCACTCTCCGGTTGTTAGAAGCACGTGACGTTAGCTTAGACGCTAGAAAAGACTCGTGTGTTCTGTTTTCCACGTTCGTCTTCTTCATTGGCAGCCGAACTGATGTCTCTCATACGTATACCGGGGCGCGGTAAGACGTGTCTTGATAACCCGATATTACACACGCGTCTCCGACGTATAGTCATTATAATTGCGCGCGAAATGATACATGTCTCGCGTAGCACATGTAGCGTATCGAAGAATAAGGTATCGCATCACCTTGCCTGCGAGAGTCAATCGATACACCACATGTCTTTGGATTCCGTAAAAACGTGATGCGCGCGTGTTCGTTTTCTCTAGAACCGAACGTCGATCTTGTCGAAGCGCGTTCGGAATTCGGGAAAATTATACATGTCGACTTAATGATCGACTAATTAATTCAAACGGTGAACTGAAAATGGAATTCAGACGAGAGGAGACGCGTTGGAACTTTAGCGAGCTACATCGCGCATATTTAACGAATGGTCTTGCAACATTAATTACGCCGAATTACGTTGGCCGTCGTCGTCGAATAATAACTTCATCGATTTCATAAATTTAAGGACTTGAGAATTATCGCCGAGTCGATAAGAGTTTGCTCGAAAGCTATTTTTGATATGTTATTTTAGTATATTTTTCAAAAATTCGCTTAATCAGAAACAAAATGCCGCAGTAACGAACAAAGTCGCCGAATAACAATAATTTCCTCTGTATTTCTAAATAACAATTTGAACAATGTAAAATGTAGAAAGAGAACGGACCGAGGAATAATTTTTTCTTTTTTTCTTTCCAAGCGACAAGATGTCGTTCCGTTCTGTGAGGAGACATCTCTCACGAAAAAACGCGCAGCGTCGTAATCCGTTGATCTTCTTACGTAATTAACGGACCGCGTCTGATTAATCGCCATAAATATTTCCGCGATGCTGATGGACGTGTCCGTCGCGTTTGCGCGTCTCTTCGTCGTTGCACATCCGTCCGGGAACGTACGCGCGCGTACGTGGGTGGAGTGACCTCCACCCTGGTCTGACGACCAGGATGGTCAATCTGCACCCTCGAGAGATCCCGCCAAGACCGGGAACACAATCACACTATAATTGGACAAGAGGCTGCTGAGAGATGCGCTTGAGAAAATGCCGCACTTATCTCTTCTCGAAAAGCCGAAAAACCGATTGACGCAATCATCGTTGCGGTAGTTGTGTCCTTGCGTGATTGACGAAAGAGAAGCAATTAGCACAACAGTGGGACTTTGTTAATAATTAGCACGGGATTTATTTATGAAAATAGTTTTCGAACATTATATTTTCCGCAAAATTGTCGCGCATTTCTCTCAGAAACGACCACCAGCTCGCAAGAAGAATCGCTTGGGCGCGTGAAAATGTGAATTGTGATTGAGAAAATGTTATTTTTTTTTTTTCCCCCGATAAAGCAGTTAATCTTATTGAATTATCAGAGCCAATTTTTCGCCACGCATTAGTTGCACAAGAAGAAAAAAATAGCTTTATTGCAATTTTTATAGCAATTATTGTATTTCAAAACCAGCTCGAGTACGAGTTTAGTTTCTTCTATTTCTGATTTTATGATCTCATTTAGTTGTCCCGTCTTTTCTTCTTTTAATTTCTAAATTTATTCCGAATCGGGGCGCGCGAAGAGTATAACAGTCTTCGCGATGAAATATAATAATCCTTGCTCGCGTATCTATACGAGAGGAAGAGAGAGAGAAGAAAAGAGGATTGTTACATTCTCGATGTATATATGTGTGTGTATATATGTGTATATATATATATATATATATATATGTATATATATGTAGATATGTATATATACGCTTACTTATTACGACGTTCTATTTTTGTCGAGACAGATTAGATAGTTATTTTCGATTTCGATATCTCTGTGTATTTTGCATCAGCGCAGTTATATATTATTATTCGGAATCAGAGGAGAAGGGACAGGAAGGGAAGGGGGAGGGGGAATATTCGCAACACGTATCCGGAAATCCGTTTGCGTACATTTGCCCCATAATCTCTCGCTCTCTCTTTCCGCTTTCGTTTCTCTCTCTTTCGCTCGTCAGGTATAAAATTTCAACGCGTATCCATCCCGGGCGTAATCATTCCGCCGGGCGAATGAAAACAAGTGGCAGACGGTCCATTATTATCCGCCAAACGTTATTCGAAGTAAATACGGACGGATGTAAAATATAGGCATTAACACACGAGAGAGCCGAAGCGAGCGAGCTAGCGAGCGGCGGCCAAGCGCGCGGCGCGGCGGTCGATGCGGATTTGCCATGATTATTTGATACCGATGGCGAAACATTTTACCACGTGTTGCGCTACCGAGCGCGCGGTATACAGAATGCGTTTCGCAAAACGTGCGATAACGTCCATAGGGTGTTTTCGACAAAAAGAGATCGCGAGATTTCACATTTCGTTCGAGGCGCTCGTTCGGAATAGACGAAGACCTCAGTTGGACAAATAATACGCACGTACGTGCGCGTTTTTCCGCAACTGCTGCTTCGCGTTGAGACGCGATCGCAATTTTCACGTCACGCGTTACGCTACAAAGATTGGCGATTCCCGTTTTTCGGGAACACGGCGTACATGAAAATACCCGCGCGATGCATCGCTCGGATTACACGCGCAGCGAGCGAACATTAGATATATATGTATATATGTACACGGCTTGCGCGCTTTTTGGCCGCAAAATTGTGCAACGAGTTAATGCGTTGTGTTCGAACAACAACCAATAGTGTGTCGCGCGACCACTGGTTTGCAAAAGAATTTATATTTGATCTGTTCGTTGTAGAGAGGCTCGAGGTAAATCGCATGTAAAATATATGCATAATGCTGCTCTCTAGCGTCGGAAATGCGTGCGAAAATTATAGGTGAATTTAACACTTGTGAGTGTTAAATTAATAATTATAAATGTGAGTGTGAGTGTGAGAGACAAAGCTGGAGATTTGATGTTCTTTCAATTTGCGAGAAAAGTCCGTTTCTCAGAAATTGCGAACGCGAATTTGCTTTGTAAATTGAGAATCCTTCTGTGATGACTTGGTTCTTCGAGTTTGTTTCTTCATTGTGCGGAGCGACGGGCCTTCAGAAGGCCTTTCTGGAAATTCCTGGAAAAAGCGGCTTTTGGAAATTTACATCGTTTCTAAACTCTCTTCTCTTTCTCCAGATACCTTTGTCAATTTCATTATATGGACGTTTTCCGATACATTAGCACCACGTTGCGTTCAATCGCCTCTGGAAAGAAGAAGCGGGGCAAAGATCTCTCAGATTTGCCAAAGTACGACGGAGAAATCTCTTAAATATCTCGCAAAAGCGGAACGGCGCTCGCTTCTCTTCGCCAGTGTCAAGAGAAGAGAAGAGAGAACGATGAAGAGAAAGAGAGAGAGAGAGAGAGGAACGGTTCCAGGACGAGCAACGACGGGGTAAGCTTTTTGCCTACGCGGATGTAGGCGAGTGCTCCCGTCTGCTGGTATGGAGGGAACGAGGCGGGAGGAGCGGCTCCGCGTGCATATTTCATGCGATTTTAATGTGTCTCCGCTGGCGAATACTCGGATGGAACCGGAGAGAGAGAGAGAGAGGGAGGAGGAAAGATAGAGAGAGGGACTGTGTGTGCCACCACGTTGCACGGGGCAGGAGTGACTGCCGTGATGCTCTAATCGGCTTACGCAACAAGCCACCCTTATCCCGGTCGCTCTCTCGTTTCCGCCCTCGTTCGTGCCACCCCCTCCTCCCGCCCACTCCTCCTCTCCGTCGACGCTCCTTATCCGCGCCGCGTCCTAAATGACGGCTATTACTTTGCGGTCGCTTTGCTTCTTCTCGCTCCTGTATATCCTTCAAGAACGACGGTCTCTCCTGATGCGGGATGAAAGAAGCAGCGGTGCGCCTCCCCTCCCGGGGGTTTTTTTTTTTTTTCGTCCGGAGAGAGACGAAGCCTTCAAGTAAAAAAGATATTTCAAGGAGATACGCGCGCGCTTCGCACACATTTCGAATAATCGACGTCGAGAAAAAATTGCGACAACTCGCTTGTTCCGCTCGTCAAAGCGGAATACCTTAACATTCGCAAGACTACCATGTACAAACAAATACTTTTAAAGGGAAACATTTTGATCCTAAACATATGCACATGGCGGTGGTACGCGATATGCGGGGTTCCGATCTGCCCTACCTTTCGTGTGTGTTTGCTGAGTGCACGAACGATAGGGGGGGGGGGCAGGAGGAGGGAGGAGAGGGCCGCACTCGGGTTGCCCTAGGCCAGAACGTGCATTATTGGATAGAGTTACGTTAAACATACGTGCCGCGCGCGTACCGCACGTACGCTTGTTTCCACCCGCTTTTCCGATGCCCGGTGTCCTCGACTCGCGAAGCGCGTCATTCGCGCCGCGAGATATCGGATATGAACCTGATGAGTTTACTGCCGGCAAACATACGCGAGCTGGCCGCACATCGCCGGTAAACGCCCGTGTCGTCGCATTTCCGACCGACGGCATGCCTTACTCCCTATAATTATTACGCAGATTAATACTGACACCCCCACATATGTGTGTACACTGCGAACGAAATAGAAAAAAAAAAAAAAAACCATATGAAACATAATCCAGAAAGATGGAATTTAATTTTTAACTCACACACATATGCGGGCTTTCGAGGAAATTCACGAGAGAGGGGTTCGAAAAGTGACAAATATCTTTCGATAAGCTTGAAAGACTCTGAAGATTTTATTTTAATCTTTAATAAATGTTGGAAAGAGATCCCGTCGTTTACAATAATTTGTGTAAACCTGATGTGTGTGCGGACCTGTATCGGCCTTTTAACCCTTTTCACTCGGGGCTGCAGGATTATTTATTTTGCTCTCACAACTTTTCAATTGTAATTGCGTATCATAAATAAATAAACTTCAAAAAGTTATACTTATAAACTATTGTCACGATTTCTTATATCTAGATCTTAATATCGTAAGATGCATGAGATCGTATATTTGAATAAAAAAAAACACTAGAATAAGAATTAAAAAACAAAAAAATTTTAATTTTTGGTCGAATTAAATGCACTCATTTGTAGCTGTGAGATTCAGCTACGTTAATCCCGCTTGGTAAGGGTTAAAAGTCTCACTAACTATGTTATATATATATATACAATAATTTTTATATACATACGTATTGTATACACAAGTAGGCGTTATTTAAAGATGCGTGTAACGCACTGTTGTATAGATAACTCCGAAAGATATATAAGTATTAACTCTCTATACTCAATGTTTTGTATATCATAAAATTGTAATAACTGTTTGACTGCAAGTTTTCAACAAGTTTAATTCGATAGCAAGAGAATAAGCCTTGGTTAATAATCGATAATATTTCTTACTAATTTGGTGAGCATCCTTGTTAAGTATCACATGCAAGAAGAGAGTGGCAGGAAAATTTGTATAATTATCGGACGATTTTTTTTAAGTATATATATGTAACATTACGTTTGTTAATAATACTGTTCTGTGTCTGTGTCGGAAAAGATATTGGTGAAATTTTATTTTAAGAAGAAAAATTTGTTTTTTTATAGGAAGAAAACTTCCTATCGCGGAAGCAACAAGAACCTTTGAAGAATTGTATATAAATTGCCGAACTTGTTCTATAACGGCTATTTGTTAAAACTTGAAAATCGATGTCGTTGTTTTTATTCTAAGCTCTGCGAACGGTTTTCTTTTTTTTTTTTATTTTTTTATTTAAAATGCTTGCGCAGCAACTATATAAGGTTAAAATTCTATCGTCTATGCGAAAATTGTTAAAATTGAATATTATATACTTGATTTTTTACGGACCAACTATTATTAAAAGGCACAAATTTAAATAGCTGCTATATCAATGATTTGTATTATTATTATTATATGCAAAATTTTAGAGAAACTGCGGCATTCTATTTAACCTGCGGAAAAAAAACGCTGCGAGAACGAGTATATATTAACTATATATAGATAATTATTATGATTTTCCAGCGTGAAAAGTTGTAAAGCTGAAATTCCAAAATGCGAAATGCAAATAGTAGAAATTCTCCAACAGAAACAGTAGATTTTTCTATTATAGTAAAATTTTAACGATAAAATGTCAGGCTTAATCGCGCGTGAAACGTGTCTCTTGCATTCTGACGTCTAAACAAAAGTCAAACTTTTGTAGCTCGATAGGAAGTGGACCCTATTTTGTAATTTGGCACGTACGGCTATTGTTGTTGAATAACTCGAAACAAGTAAATGTTTTAGTGCAAAAAATACGTCTGTGTGACATTTTTGATTTCAACAGTGACGATTAAGCCTCGGACGTCTTTGACATGCCTTCGGCATATCAATGTGCCGGTCAAAACTTCACCTACAGAAAAAAACACAAACACAATATTTTGATACGTCGTAAAAACTTTTCGATATAAGATAAAATTTTGGTCAGTCATGTAAAAAAAATTATGATTGAATTTGTAACTCACCCTCGGTTATGCTGATGGGTTCGCTTAAAGAGAACACCGTCTGTTTCCAATGCGTCGGCGGAGCTTGCGGACTCGTGCTGAAGTGCACCGGATTTTCGAGGTCGAAGAAGATGTCGAAGTAACCGATTATCGCAGTTAACGATCCTGTCTTTTTCACGGTTAACTTGAACGGGGACGAGAAGTTAACGCAATCAGTTGTAACTCGATACAAATCGAAAACTTGTATTTCGGCGGTATCCGTAATCAAGTTGTTGGCATTGCAGATCTCTATACTGGGTTCGCGCACCACCTCATTTTTCATGCAGCTCATTTTGAAACCGTACACATTGGTCCAATAATCAACCAGATGAATATATCTCTCTGTAAAAAAGTAATCACACATTTTTTTTTAAATAATCAATTTCACTGGTGACTTAAACAGAGAAAAAACAATGCAACTGTGTGATACGCACTTGTGTCGCCGCTTCCTACAATACTAATTGTGCATCTATTCGGCAGAAGTACTCCGCCGGGTGTTAAATAATGGTCCCTAGCATAAATTACAGTATCTAGCATTCCCTCGAATAAGAGGAAATACCCCATCCATTCGGATATTATAGCATCCACTTTATCCACCCCTATGTTAATATCCTCCAGACGACCTTTTTTTAACGTAATTATGTCACTGAGATTATTCTCTCTGAAATCAATCTTAATATATGTATTATATTTTTTTATTATTATAATATATATATTTTTTATATACGCTAAAGTTAAAATATCCCACTTTAATTCGGGATAATGTCGTTTAATTTGTAATATTTTCTTCATAATTAATTCGTTTATACACATACACGTAAGTTATTACAAAATGTATGATAATTTATACCTCACTATGTCTATAGCACGATATATCATTTTAGATTGATCAACACTGATGACGTTTCGACAACCAGATTTTGCCGCAAACATCGACAAAATACCAGTCCCGCAACCAACATCTAGCATTATACAATCTTGAAATCTGTTGGAATTTTTTAGCAACGCATCACGGTAACTCTCTGTTCTTATTTCATCCTGATGAAAAATATTTATATGTTACATTCTTTCTCTAAATGAGATGTTTTAGTAAGTTTATTTAATTTATTTATTTAGGAATTACCGTTAACATCTCATGATGTATAGAAAAATGATCGTACGAATCGAAGTAGCTGTCCCCATTTGAATTTTGAGTAGTGACTAAACTATTCTTTTCTTTCTCATCTTTATCATTATCTAATACTAATTTTTGAACTAGCTCTCTCATTTCTTCTATTTGCTGCAGAAAAAAAAAGACAAATATGATATTGTTTTGTGTACACATTCTTTATATAATAATTATATACATATATATATTGATTATATATATTTACCTGCTGTACTAGAAAACACTTTATCTCACTTTCTTTTAATTGAGCCTTAAGTAACCTAATTGTTCTCAACATATCTTCGTATTGTGCTACCGACAATGTAACGCCATCATCATTTTGATGTATTATCACATTTTTGTCACTCACATCCATAATATTAATGAGATCTTCAACATCTTTATTGAAACAACATAAATCATCGTCATTCTTTTTGTACACCGTCAACAGTTATTCTGACTTTTTTTTTACACTTACCGTACATTAACCACGGATCATCTTCCACAACCGGATGTAAATACTCATCCTTGTCCCAATCGTCTACACTCAGTGTAATCAGCTTTTCAGATGAAACAGATTCACGACGAATAAAATTAATTAACTTGATATAGGAATAAGTATCGTGAGTGTGTTTCCTTATAAAATTGCTAAAGTTCAACTTGTGCTCGGTCTCTATATGCTGCAGGGCGGAAGGAAATCCTTTCTCAATTGTTTTTTCACAAAACAGACACGGGATATGATGATTCTCGTCATTTTCCACCCAATCGTCCCCGCTGTCGCTATCGCTTGACACGTCAGTGCATCCTTGAAAAGAAAAACTATACTATTTAATTTTTTGCGTTAAAAAGTAAGAGAGAAGAACGTAAAATTAGAAATATAACAAATTAGAAACCGTTCGTTACAAACAAAAACTAAACTGCTAGAGTTTATGTACAGTAAAAGAAATGTTCCAATATCAAAACTAAAATAAAAATAATAAAAAAAACTTCTGAGAAACATCTCGTCATTTGTGTTTTCACACGCATATAAAATTTAACCTCTTCATCACATGTCACATCTGCAAATGTAGCAACTGTATATATGGTTTGTTACCAGATTTTCACTGACATTACCTGATTTCGCCATTATGAGCTTTTCTTTTTTTGTTGATATGTGAAAAAATTAGTTCGAAAAATAACTCAAGCAAGAGTGTACGAGCAAGTACTGCGAAGCACGTGTCAACGATTACTGCTCCGGTTCTTCCGGAGTCAAGCCCGGTTTACAATTAATCGCGAACGCGGCTCTTGCGGAATCGATCAATCACATCGGGCGATTAGCCGGTGCGAATCTCGAAACTCGCGTCTTATGTAAACCAGACTATAAACATCGTCACGTGTAACAAATGTAAAGAATTCGAGAAGGAATACATAAACGAGATGACAGTGGTGTTGCGATGGCTCACGGTGGATTTTGTGAAGTGAAACGCATGGTGTAGCTGAATAAATAAACATAAAAATAAGCGCAAACACGATTAGAATAATAAGTATATAATTTATTATAACATTGCTTATAGCGCACAATAGTATTTATACATATATATGTATGTTATGATTATTTCAGGCATTTTTAAAATCAATCATTTCTATCGAGTGCAAAAATTTTGATAGGTTGAAGATGTCGTGACCGATCTAGTTTTTTTGCGACAGTACTTACAAACATGCAGGTGTATAACATACTGTTGGAAAGATAATACTTTTAACTGTCATAAAGAAAGGAATTTTAATGAATGATTTATAATATATATATATATATATATTGATGGCCCACTCAAGTCAACAACATTAAATCGTAAACAGAAATTGGTTCGATTCGGACCAGTCGTCTCGAAGTAAAATTGAAAATGAACATCGACAGAGTCCATTTGCGTGTAATTATGATGTACGAGTTTCGGAGAGGGACGCGCATTTCGAACACCGTGAAAAACATTTGCGATGTGTTCGGAGAGAACGCCGTGTCGATTCCAACGTGCGAGAGGTGGTTCGCAAAATTCAAACGGGGCGATTTCAATCTTGAAGATCAGCCACGCTCCGGTCGGCCTTCTGGTATCGATGACGACATTGTGCGCAATTTAGTGGACGCCAATTCGCGAATTTCAACGCAAGAGATTGCCGACAGATTAAACGTCGACAGATCGACCGCGTTTAGGCATTTAAAGAAACTCGGATACAGTTTGAAACTCGATGTTTGGGTGCCACATAGTCTGACAGAGAGGAACAAGATGGACCGAGTCTCTACGGCCAATTCCTTGCTTGGCCGATTAAAAACCGATCCGTTTCTGGATCGATTAGTGACGGGAGATGAGATATGGATCCAATACGACAATGCGGAAAGAAAACGGACTTGGAGACAGAAGAAGAACGAATGCGATCAGCCAAATCAGGCTGATTTGCAACTTCAGAAAGCTGTGTTGTCTGTATGGTGGGATTGCAAAGGTGTCATCTTTTACGAGCTGCTCCCCGTTGGCGAAACTATCACTTCCGACAAGTACTGCCAACAACTGGACAATCTGAAGGCGGCGATTGACGAAAAACGTCCGGTTTTGGCCAAACGAAAAGACGTTGTCTTCCATCACAATAACGTTAGATCTCACATTTCGATGCAAACTCAACGCAAGCTCAGAGAACTAAACTGGGATCTCCTGTTACACCCGTCTAATTCTCCCGATATCTCTCCGTCGGATTATTACTTGTTTCGATCGTTGCAAAACAGTTTGAACGGGAGAAAATTCACTTCTTTCAACGATCTAAAAAATTACATCTCTTCATTCTTTGACGAAAAGCCAACTACCTTTTACGACAGAGGCATACGAATGTTGCCAGAACGTTGGCGAAAGATAATAGAAAACAATGGGGATTACTTGATAGACTGAATAAATCTTTTTTAATCAAAATACTTGGTCCACATTTTTCTATCACATCCAAATTTATCAAAACTTTTGCACTCAACTTTAATATTATTACTAATGTGCAAAAATATGCATATGTTTAAAATGTTTTCCTTCATAAATGTTATTTATACCTTAATTTACATGTTAGTATTAATATGTTATTATTATTTTTAAAAAATTTACATGCTATTATCTTATTCTCGATACAAAAGTGTATTTGTTAACGATAAAATATTCAACAGCATGGTGACTACGAAGGAAACGTAATTGTCATACTGAGTTCTCGTTCATGTGACGTTTCACAGACGTAATCACGTCCTCGGCATCTCCGAGTTTTCGTTTTACGCCACTCTCGCTCGTTATCGGCCTGTTGATTTCTCGACACACATTCTGTGCAAAGTGAAAATCCACATGTTCGCTAAACCTCGTAAGAGGTATCATTTGATTGCACTCAGCGCATCGTTCCAGAGGTACGTCGTGTTCGCTCGAATCGGTCTTGATTAAGAAGTTGTCCAAGGGATTGGATTTTTTGCCAGTTTTGTTGATAATCTTGAATTTGCTGGGTCTTCCTCTTGTTGACTTGGTCAGTTCCCGTGTACTCTTAACGCTCTCTTGCTTCTTGCTTCGCGAGTTCATGTGCGCTTTTGCTTCCTCTTGCAACTCAGCTGGCAACGAGGCCAAAATATCGGAATCTATATCGTTTAGATTGGGAAATATGTCCCGCAATCGCACTGAGGATTTTTGTACAGAAGTTTCTTTCTTGCTCTCTTCTGCGGAATTGTTGCCGCTCGCACACGCGCGACTCGTGGAAGGCTTTTCACGAGCTTTTTCTTGCATATCTGAATTTGCGTTGTAATCATTGCTGTTTTCACTATGCGCATCTTCTTTATCTATCTCTTTCTCACTCTCTGACTCTTCCACGGTATCTCCATCAGAACGTGTTTCTTTTTTTGTCTTGTATATATTCATAAAGAACGAATCCTGAAAATCATTGGTATCTACTGTCACGCCCGACAAACGTTTGTTCTTGTCGCGCTCGTTGCACACCTGAATCAGCTTGAAAACTTTTTGCGACGTGGGCGAATCTTCCGTACACTTATTTAACGAAGTTTTGACGATTCTCTTATTTTCCTTCTTCGGCTTGTTAGCTGTTGCAACCGAATCTTCAGTAGTAGCCAACTCTTTGCTTCTTTCGGACTTCTCTTCTTTCGTTTTTATCGCTTCTTTTTCTTTGCTAACAATAGGAGTAACAGTTTTCTCTTCTCTCGCGTCTGTGTTCGTCGATTGGAAATTTCTTTTATACTTGGGTGAGTTATCTGATTTGTCAATTTCAGAATTCACTTTGTCACCGTCTTGATCTCTCGATTCGGCGGTTTTAAAAAATTTTAAGAAGCTGTTACTCTCCTTTGCCGGTACAATAGGAGTAACAGTTTTCTCTTCTCTCGCGTCTGTATTCGTCGATTGGAAATTTCTTTTATACTTGGGTGAGTTATCTGATTTGTCAATTTCAGAATTCACTTTATCACCGTCTTGATCTCTCGATTCAACAGTTTTAAAAAATTTTAAGAAGCTGTTACTCTCCTTTGCCGGTACAAACTTACTGGCATTGATGCCCATGCATGTCACCGGACATTGTGTCGATTTTGTGATAGCATCCACACACTGGCTCGCGATCTTCTCCGGTTTGTACGAGTTCAAAGTGAACGAGCGCGTTTGGGATACGGTACTTCCATTTTGATAGTAAGTGTAAGAGATAATGAGTAACGTCGCGCGTCGATGATTCTCCGCAAGATCTTGTTCCAGTCGTTCGCAAATTTCTGCCGCCAGATCACCGGCCCAGTGCCTCAGCTATGCACGAAATAAACGCTTTTTTTGTTCAATCTGTTTATACAATTTTCATTTGATATTACAACGTGCTTTGTCTTACCACTTCCGAAGTAGCGTGCTTTCCAGGAAACGTTTTGTACGCTCCAATAGACTTTGCCAGCAGTCTGCTAGTAACGGGCTCGTTGTCTATACCTCGGGCGAGATTATACAACCAAAATCTGAAGATTTGCAATTGTAAATTGTCAGAAATGATAATTAATTAGGATTTATAGTCATCTAAAAAAAAAATGTCATTTATAAATAAAATTCTATATTCACCCTGTTTTTTCATCAAAAGTTTTTTGTAAATGTTCCAACGAATAGTGCAACAAGTCTCCCATGACGTTGCAACCCAGAGATTCAATCACGACGTCGCCAAACTTCCCACCAAGATTTCGAACTTTCTTCACCGGGAGTGTCGAATAAAAACTCGGAACCGCCGCCTCGGGCAAAATTGTTTGACAATTTGGTTTGTGTAGTCCACACGCCAATTTGGCTAATATCTAAAAATTAAGCAAATCAAATGATGCGAGTTGTAATGGTCCACATGGTCTTTGTTTTTTTGGAATAGTAAATACAAAGTCGTAGAAACTATGCTGTAAAACAACGTAAAGGATATTAACTTTATTCTGCGATATTCCAGCTGAACATTTAAATCCAGTTTCTTTATATATGTCAGCTCTTATTTCTTCAACTATAACACCAGCCACAGCAAGTTTCTGAGCCTGACTATCGGGCAATTCCTTAAAGGAATCCTCTATCCAAGTTTCCAGTCCATTTTTTCTCTCCACTGAAATATTAACGCACTGTATATTATAATCAAATGTGTTTTCACACATTTATAAACGCATAAACATATATAGAACATTACCCTCATCATTTTTATTAATTTCCGAATAGCCTACAATGTACGTATTCGCAAGCAATAACATTAATTCTTTAGGAGACATCTTGCTCGTAGCTAATCTCTTATCTATCACATCTGTAATATCGAGATATGCCTCGTCAATACTGGCGCGTTCTATTACATTACAATGTTTCTTTATAACTTCGATAACCTTATGACCAGCTTTTCGATATCTGTATATGGACGGCATAAAAAATTAATTAATAAACAAAATATTGATCATTAGTACGAGATGCGTAAGAAACAATGTTATATTACTTTCATAAAAGATTTATTCTAATAACTTCTTGCTACCTAGATGTGTCTGCTTTTCCACGAAGACACGGCACAGTGACTAAAATTATATTTGGACATATCTCTTTGGCTTCTTTGCCTCTCATGTGTCTGGTTATTCCATACTTTCTTGCCTCGTAGTTAACGGCTATTATTCTTGTCAAAGATATTAAGAAATATTTTAACATTGATTTGCTGTTATATATATTTAGATCTCAAGAGAGATATCACAAACTACATAAAGCTTCTCTTACTTGCCCATTTTCCATTGATTGTATTGAACGACGGCGAGCGGGTGTCCCTGATATTGCGGCTGCAATTTTGTCTCAACTTGACAAAAAAAGCAATCCATATCTATTAGAACCACGATTCTTTTGCCAAGATTCGCCATCTCTTCTTGAAAATTTTTCCCTCTTGTTACACAAAAAAAATTCAATAAATTACATCACGTGTTTGCGTTGATCAATCATCTTCTTAAAATCGCTCAATTAACACAACCGACGATTAATATTATTCGCAGTTCTTTTCATTTTTACGCACTGCTCCAGATTGCAATAGATACGACAGATCATAATTCCAGACCACCTGTCAGAGATTTGGCGCGTGTACGTAACACTCCTACACTTTCTCTCTACTCTTGAAATAAGACAGACATATTCTCGAGTTCTTTCAAGAAAAAGAAGAGATGTTGCGGTGTTAGAAAAAAGTGTAGCTGCGAAGACAGCTGTTCGGGAGCCATCTTGATAGATTTGGCGGGAAAGACTCGTCGAGTTGTTGTGGCTGCGTTCCGATATTCACTCTCAGTCTGAAAATCTGTAGCATATGTGACGTGAAGTATAGATTTCTGGTACTGGCAGTGAATATCGAAATGCAGCCTAAATTAACATATGTGCGTCATTTATATATGCGACTGGAGCGAGCTTTAATTGCTCCCAGAGCAATTGGAATAAATCGAGCAATTGGTCAATTTGACAAATAACGTCATTATTTTTTTGTTCAGAAGCGATTTATAGACCGATTATTATGACTCCATAACTATGGTCTGCTAAGTTATACTCTCCCTCCTATCATTACAGTATGAAAATATCGACTAGCAATCTGTAATTAATATATTACATGTATATATCAAAGATAATAAACTTCAAAAAACTGGTCCTGAATGTTGCGCGAAAACGTAAACAGCGTTTTCGATCGATGGTAGGTTGAATCGGTTTCCCGCGGCGAGTTTAATAACGTTTTGACAAATCGATCAGTCATATTGTTTGACTTATCGAAGTGACGTCATTAATCGGAAGCGTGCCAGCACCATACGATTTCAGAACAACCCTTTTTTTATTCGCGCACGCGCAAAACCAACAAGAGGAACTTTAACCCCCTTTTTGTATGAAATTTTGTTGGTCTTGTTTGTTTATACGTACGGGATCCACGTAGTATCGCCGTGTTGCGCGAGTGCGTGCGTGTGCCGTGGGATCCTTTGTGTCTGGAAACACCACAATATGCCCAGCAAAAAGAAAAAATATAACGCTCGTTTTCCAGCGGTAAGCGTACGCAACTTCGCATCTTTTCCGCCGTCGTCGCGTAGCGACTGTTCGATGATAACCGAATAAAAGAAAAATTTGCCAATTACAAAAATCGGTTTGTCAGTTATATTCGCGTCTCCGATGTTGGACACATGCACGATGATTTGTTGATTTTGTCTGGGAAAATCGCATTTTCCAATCGTAGCGAGCGAACTTTGACGCACGAGTTGACGCATAACCCTAACCTCTCGCGTATGTTGTCAGGGTCGTATCAAGAAGATCATGCAGACGGACGAGGAAGTCGGGAAAGTCGCTCAGGCGGTGCCAATTATAATCTATATCCTTTTCTGATGTCTGTTTCAAGCGAAAATTTGTTCACGTCATAAATGTTGTATAGACATCTAAAATCAATGCTGCATTTCGGCAGAACTCAGCTTATTAAGCTTACTTTTCGTCGCTAAACTCATGACTTATTGCTTGTTCTGCAATATTTATCTTAGATTTAAAAGGGTACGTCATACATGACAGTTACTGAGCAGTGAGTTCTGTTGAATTGTAGTGGTCGTATAAGAATTTATTAGCACACAAGAATTGTCCTTAACAAAGCTTACCTAGAACCTTAGAGTTGTTTGTACAATCTTTGTTAACAAAAACCATGCAGATCACAAATGCCAAAAATGCCAAGACGCTCAGTCCATCTCACATGTAAATAACAGTCTTGATATTATATAGATCTGTTCAAGTATTTTGTCAAATAACTTGGACAAGTCTAATGTGTTTCTTTTTACACATAAGATATTTCTTACATTGCTTATTTTTTAGGAAACAATGTATCTTGTCAGAAAGTCGATTTGACTTTTTGAAAGATTTAGTAAAATCTCTGCCTGATGTATCAGGGCCGGATGATGAAGTATCCACATCCCCAGAGACTTCCAGCTCGTTGCAAATAAATGTACCAAGTGCAACTACAATGCAGCAATCTGATTTGTCAGAGTAAGTGTTTTGTATAATGATTCATTTCTACTGAAAATCTACATATAAAATTACACTTTGTATTTCAACAGATATCAAAAACATGTGGGAGCACCAATCAATGCCGAGACTAATGTAGATAACAGATATGTGAAGGATAACGGGTTGACCACAGTGTCAAACAATTTGAGTCTTGCAAATCAAGATAGCAAAGTAACAGTAGGAGGACACTCGCAGATTCCAGAATTTCAGATATCAGTACCTGAACCCTTTCAAATTAATCAGTTGAACTTTTATACGGAAGTTAATCCGAGCGTAAGCAATCAACCGACCTCAAATTTCGCTCGCACTGCTAACATCGATGAAGATTATGATACATAGCAATATCACAAAGTCTAGAAAGTTGAAACTTATTTTGTTAACACATTCGAGACCCATGACTCAGCATATGGGTCGTGCAATTCCTCACCGTTTAGTCGATGACTCAGCATGTGAGTCATGTCAATGAGCATGTGGACCATGTCGGATTCTGAGGATAGTTTTGTTAGAATGTTGGTCTCAAATGTGTTAAATATGTTTTACACGCACGATTAGCTGAAGACAAATGCTGCGATAGCAATAAAAAAATATTCTTCAGTTCGGCATTTAAAGTCAACCAGGACTTTGATTCTAATCGTTTGAGCCATTGTTTTGAATTTATCCTTTAATGCTCATATTATTTGTAAAGTCTTGTTTGACACTTTCAAATTGACAGTTGTTTATTTGCTCATATATGTTTTCCAAAGAGTCTCAGAACTGTGTAAATTAATCGGTGGGAGATTATTTGTTGTTAAAGCAAATTTTAAATTGAAGTTTATAACGCACAGTGTATTTTTTATTCTCGAAAATAGTGATAACGTGTAAACGAACGTCTTTTAATTACCTTTTATGGTAATAATGTCTTCTGCATCGTTCTATATACAATATTACGTAAAATATGAAACTCGTTAAATTTAGTTTTTCTATTGAGACATTTTGTATAAAATACATGTTTGCCTTTTTGCGTGTATGTGTGTATGCAGAATGTTTTTTCTATACTGAATGTCAAACTGTATATTCAACGTGAAAATTGCACTTAGAAAAAAAATTCATTTTTTGACTATGTGGTTTTTTTTCTTTGTGTGACTTTCAGTCTTGAAACATCTTGTACACACACACACACACATACACCTACCATTCTCAAATGATGTAGTAACACTTTGATTATCATGCGTATTCATTTACTCAACAATTAGTTTGTAAATAATTTTTTTTTCTACCGATGAAAAAATCTAGAATAACTACCATAGTAAGAGTATCCACAATTGATTAAAATTACTACAATTTACACACAATAATATATAAAAATTTTGTATATATAAATATTTGTGAAACTAGATCACTGATATTACAAACGGCACGTAGTCATTGTGTTAAAACATTATTAGAAACGTGTGTGATTGATAGTCTTAATAGTGTGGTTCATATGCTCATATAGCGTATCTAATCGTGAACTCGTCTCTGATGTTATTGTTCATACAAAGTACGATTGTATCATAATTTGTCAGCAACTTTAGAAGAAACACGTGTAAGAAAATAAAAAATTTTATTGAGCTTGTACGATTGTATCATAATTTATCATCAACTAACTTCAGAAGAAACACGTGTAAGAAAATAAAAAACTTTATCGAGCCTGTAAACACTTTTGCATTTAATTGATTGATTATGTTAAATAAGATATCAATTGTATATTTTTTTATTTGCATATTTATAATGTATATCGTACGAAGTTATAAAATTTTTTTTCTTTACCACTTACAATTCCTCTGATTTAATCGATTTATCGGAATCAAATGTATTTGTCTGGATAATGTAATAAGTTCTCAAAATGAATAAAGCTCTTTATTAGAAATTACCAGAAAATTTTACCGTGTATTAATAATGGCTAAGTAATTCCTTTTATGTGCATATTAATGTAATGCGCAACTCTGCATAAATATACGTCTCGCAGATGTAGTAAAAAGTTAAGGAACGTGTATATCTAGACAAATATAAAAATTCAAATGTTTGATAAATGTGCACACTTACATACGTTTTTGATTCTAAATCATTAAAAAAAAAATAAAAAATAAAAAAATAAATAAAAAAAATAAAAAAAAACGGAGAAGATAACATGTTTTTATAAACTAATTCCTAATCATAGAGAACTAAATTTACATATTTATTAACGATTATGCATGACACATATATTCTATTGTCCGTTATATTTTCTATAAACATTTATCAATTTTTTCTATTTTTCCATTTCTATTTTTAACGTTTTTTTCAGTAAATATTTATCTTCTCACTATTTTTAATAATTTTTTTTCCAACTACTATTTTCTGTGTGTCTGTGTGTTTATGGATATCTTAGAAAAAAGTTTTTTGTTTCTTACATAATACAAATAAAAAAAGAATATTCTTAAAATATTCTAAATATGCACCGATTAGATAAAACAAAATTTGTCTATAGAACAAGGACAAGATTAAGTGACATTGATTTTGCACGTGTAGCAAATTCCGGAATGAATTATTCACAAGGGTTGATGTCACAGTTTGTAGATGCTGTAATCGGAAGCATGTGCGCTCTTTCGTGTCTTTTGATATCATCGTTGTGACTGTCGGAAATTCGTGTCGAGAATAAAAACATTGACAACCTTGGATAAAATTTCGAGAAAGAAAAATTTACGGAACTGCGAACAACTTTGTTAAATCATCATCCGAATTCCACATGAACACAGTGTTCTCAGTTTTGATTTTTTTAAAGTATGCTGAAGCAGTAGAAGGGATGCGCACAACAGCATCGAGTTCTACCTTGCATGAACTTGCTACTGTGTTTTACGCATCCCTTCCACCGCTTCAGCATGCTGTAACAAAGCCAAAACTGAGAACACTGATTGAATATAGTCTCAGTTTGTCATCGCAATTTAGAAGTACGTAAATCTTTTTGGAGCTTGTACGAAAAAGAGAATCTCGCGAACTACTAGTTTTTTTTTTAACGAAACTACTTTTTCGTTAATAATTATTAAAGTAATAAACTTAAACAAATTTAATTATGTTTATAAGACACAAATTATAGTGTTTAGTAACTAATTAATTAGGTGTTTAGTAACTAATTTAAATAATTTATATAAAAAATTATAATTTGTACTATCTGTGTGTAAGCACTTTTCCGTAATTATACTGTGATTATTTTTTTTTATTAATGATATGACTTGACTAGCGATATTAACTCACATAATATGACTTTTTTTTCTGTACTACTACCTTTACAAACAATCATTTAAACACGACAAAAAAATATACTCATTTGCATAGTGTTTTCTACAAAGCGTAAGTACTCTATAAAAGTGATATCGATTATTCATATCAGTGGATTGCTGTTCATCGAAATGATCACACAATGGTGGTTCTTCTTGGTGCTGTGTCACGGACTTATTGCACAGATAAAATGTTTGTTTCGCACACGCGAAATATTTCCACCCGATACGGATCCCAATTTATTGGTCGTAAGTTAAATTATTTAAAGAATATATATTATTAAATATTTTCTTTCTTTTCATGATTTTCTGAAAAAATATTAACGCAGTTTCTTCACAAGTCAAAATATAAATCTTAGAGATAACGAGTAAATTGATTTAATTAATTTTGTTAATTTTGTTTTATCACGGACTCGGATTTTTGCAGATATTTTCTTTATTATTGCTGTAATAACGAATCTAACAATAATAAGATAAAAAAACAAATTAAGTAGATAACTGTGGCTATGATTGAGATGATGTATGTCTTATATAATATTTTTTTAATCATTAGAGCCGAAGTGTATACATACATAATAATAAAAATAAGACCGCGATTAGACCTTGTTTGTATACTTCTGTGATTCACTACATTAAAACTTTGGGAAAATAGTAATATAAGTAATAATTTATGTCACACACACACACACGCGCGCGTTTTTTTTTTTTTTTTTGTTTCTTTAATATACTTATTTACTTATATTTTAGGAAAATTTAGTGAGAAAAGACAATTACTCTTTTGAAATTCATCACGTGACAACTGAGGACGGATACATACTAGCCTTGCATCGGATACCGCCTGCTGAAAGAAGTGCTCGAAATCAGCGAGTGGTGTTGATTATGCACGGATTGTTAGGATGTTCGACAGATTGGATAATAACCGGCCAGAATCGATCGCTCGGTATTAAAATTTCACTCACTCAGAGCTTTTTTCTGCGCTCTCTTCTCTCAGACAGTTTAAGATATAAAATTTGCACACTAAGCACAATCTGCTCTAAATATCCTGTAGCTTATCTTTTGTCCGACAACGGTTACGATGTGTGGTTGGGCAACAACCGCGGGACCACGAACTCGAAAAACCACACGAGTCTTTCTCTAGAAAGTTCCGATTTTTGGAATTTCAGGTAATCAGCATTTGGCACATTAACATCCGACAATTGTTTGTTTTATTCAAACGATAAATTTCTTCAATAAGAAAGAAAGCGAATTTCAAACTTATCCCTTCACGGACAGACCTCACAAATGACGTACAAGTCGAACAGACTGGGTCTGTGAGACCCACGCGACTTTGAAACCAAAAATCTCTGCAAAAAATTAATACTTTTTTTTTTCAATTTTGTTTCTTAAATGTTAACGTCTTCTTTCTGTTTAGTTTTCACGAAATGGGTATTTACGATTTGCCGGCAATGATAGATTACATATTACATCAAACCGGCCAGAGGCAATTGTTCTACATAGGCTTCTCTCAAGGAACATCGCAATTTTGGATTCTAACGTCTCTCAAACCAGAATATAACAGAAAAATTAAACTCATGAGCGCTTTAGCTCCCGTGGCTTATATGGGAAATACTGGTGGTATATTAAAACCTCTAAGTGTTTTCGGAAATTTTCAGGTAAAGATAAAGCAAACGGTGCTCTTTCAAAGATACCACACGCTTGAATGTACGTGCAAAATATTTTTCAAAGTATAAATGATTGCGTGCGAATGACACTTTTCGCAGCCGCTCGCAATCAAAAAAGACAAAATCTTATCAAATACTATTTTATTCAAGATTTTATTCAAGGCGGTTGCACAAAATAAAAGAAGTCCGGGGTCTTCCGAATTAAAAATTAATTTTCAATCAACGTGTACACAATTTACACTTTACACAAATTTCGCGCATACATCTAGCGGTTGTCTCTTAAAAGCTGCTATTTCTCTCAAGTAAAAAAACTATCCTGGACCTGTCCTTGTTCTGATTGGTTGTTTAAAATATAGGTAACAAAAAAAACCATGTTTTTCAAACGAATTTTATTTTATACGTACATGTTAATAATATTGTTTCTTATCTTTTCTCAACAAAAAAGCAAAATCTGCAAGATTACTTTTATGCAAAATAAAAATGCACAATACACAATTTACATAAAACTCGGCAGGGACTTTTCAAATACATCGGATATTTCGAACTGCTCGCAAATACAAAAAAGGAGAAACTTCTGACCTATGAATTATGTCGGGAAGGCTTAATTACTCAACCTCTTTGTGAATTTATTATTTATATGATCGGAGGTATTAGTGGACCCGGCGAAACGGATCACGTAAGTCACATAAATTAAAATCCAAATTGCACAAAACTTGTAAAAGCGATAATCTAATCTATTTTATAAATTTGAGAGAAATGTAATATTTCAAAATTTTTATTACAGTCCCACTTGGCGGACTATTTGCAATTCGCACCAGCGGGATGTTCAATCAAGCAATTGCTTCACTTTTCGATGGGTATTCTACATCCAGGTAATGTTTTCTTTTCTTTTTTTTTTTTTATTTCCAAGTTATTATTATTTCCAAGTTATTTATTACAAGCTTGCAAAAATGAAAGATCGCATGAGTTTTTCCGTAAACTAAGTTTTTATTTTTCTTGCAGAAACCTTTCGGTTATACGATTACGGCATCCTGCTAAATTTTAAACTTTACAAGCGATTTGTGCCGCCGGAATATCCTCTGTACAAAGTTACAGCCCCGGTGATATTGTACAACGGCTTGAACGATTTTCTCTCAGCTCCGAAAGTAAACAAAAGTGTACTGTTAATTTACCGTTGTAAATCAATGGAACATATGTAACTGTTATAGATTTTTGCAATTTTTTAATATCAAATTTACATGTCGTTTATACTCCGTCGACGTATGAATTTTCAGGACGTCGATCTTTTAAGCAAACGATTACCGAATCTATTAGAGAAGCACACGGTAACGGTTAAACGCATAAGTCATTTCGATTTCGTATACGGTAAAAACATAAGAGAACTCGTTTACTACTATCTTGTCGAAAGAATGAATAATATGCTGTAAAACGGTAAGTCACAAAAACGAGATTGTTTTTTCAGAGATGTTATTTTCAAGAATTTACATATACTTTCAAGTTGCTTGTGAAATCATTGTAACTTATGTGTCTTATATTACCAGCTCACAATGTTGTTGCAATTGAATAACTGGACAATTTTATATCGGCGATTTTTTAATCCAGTGTTCCCGAAATTCACGTCTATGCGAGCGCCAAATAACGCAACTGCATAGAATTTTCCTGTTTCGTGCGCACGTATCTGATCTCAAAACTTGACCAAACATTAACTTCGTCTCTACGATTGGATTTTAAAGCCATTGTGACATTTTCGAGAGGCTTGATTTCGTATTTTGGTGTATCAATCTATATATAGAACACGGATTCCGATTCAAATGTAATTATGAAAATACGCACAAATACACACACACATGCACGTACACGCGTATATCTGTGCGTGCAAAGTATATTGTTTAAAGGGAAAAGTTTTGCATACATTAACTAATAATATTTGTAACACACGTAGACTTAGAGAGAGAGAATATATGACTATATTTATTTTATATATGTTGTACGATTTTTTATACACATTAACTAAGATAATTTATTGATTGGGATATATTCATAAATTGTAAAGATATTTGTACACTGTGGCGTACACTGAGTGTCCGAACTGAATCATAGTGAAACGTTGAAGCCAATTGGGAGCAGGTGGAAGATGCTGAAACAAAATAACATATCTAGACCTTACTTGTAAATCCTACTGCACACATTCAATCTACAAGATATTAATAAAATTACTTCGTGTACTATGTCCTTTCGGTTTATGTCAAATGCGTTTTGGTTTTCAAAATGTAAAAATATAAATTTTCTTATTTTGATCGAATCGCACGCTACCGAGTGTTCTCCGAGTCGAAGTTAGTTTTGCAATGTAATAGATTTACAATATATATATATATATATATATATATATAATTACACATGTATATATATGTATATATATGTGTATATATATACATTATATATGTACATATATATCATATATATACGTACATATATATACATATATAATGTATATATATGTATATATATGTATACATATGTACATTAACCTTTAGAGGACATCACTGGCCACTATAAAGGCCAGCTACAAACTCGGATACTTTGCGGCACATGTAGGTTCTATATATATGCATACATTTTTCGCTAAAAAAAGTCAACACTTTAAAGAAAAACTGACGGTCCTCTAAAAATTAAAAGTAAATGTAATCCGAATTTTTTGGCAAGTGACCAGCATGTCAATTCGCGTTCGAATTCCGTCCATAGTTTTGTCACCAATGTCAGAAATACACCTGTACGCTGTATAAAATAGTGCAAATGTACATTTTTGACAAATTTCGAATTTTCTAATTCCGATATTTAAAACCATACGACATTACGATTATTTTTCTTACTTCAGTTTGTTTAGAGATTTCAGAGATTTTTACGCGATGTAAAATACATGCAGTTTTCAAATAACTGACAATTGTTCGATAATTACAATATATATAATCAATATGTATCCTATTTTTGTAAAAAAAAAGAAAAAAAACTACATTTTTGAAAAAGAGAATAGAATATTGAACTCTTGGTCGAAGAGCGGTGTTGTAATACTTTATTTATTCAACAAAGGTATAATAAGGTAGAAAGAAGTCTCTACGTGACATTTTATGTATATTATACAGTATTTTGTTTCACAAATTGCACATATTTGTATTTTTATTCGCTTGTATACACGTTACTTACGCACCAATTATAAACTATATTGCAAAAACGTGCGTGACTAATTATATTATTCTCTGTCTCAAAAGATACATACAGGATATCCGACAATGAAAACCATACCGTTTCTTGTGGATAGGTAAGGCGGGTTGTACTGAGTCAAAACATCCATCTTGCGAGGTTTTTGCAATAAGTGACGAGTTGAGTAATGAATAATATAAAAAAGATTCGCGAAACTGAGCGCGCGTCTGTCTAGAAGAGACAGCTCGGCGTTTCGCGGATCTTTGTAAAATTAATAATTAACGACTCATCACTTTTGCGAAACTCGCAAAATGACAAAGAATTTTTCGACTCAATATACAATCCGCGCTCTACCTATTTACAAGAAACAATTCGGTTGTTGTATACGGACACCGTGTATACATCGATAAACAATCTCTTGAAACGAAGTACTTTACAAGAAATCTAATTATAATTCAAAGAAACATTTAAATAATATAACAAGAAATAAAAACTTTCTACAAAAAAATTTTTGTTTCTTACGTCACGATAAAAAATAAAATAGTACGCGATACTTTATTTTTAAACAAAAATAATTAGAAATAATTATTTTTTAATATTAAATGTTAGTCACTACATTATTGCCTCTGTTTTTTTTTTTTTTTACAACGACTTGAGGACGTTCACTGAAATATAAATGTTGTATTTTCTAGTTTCGTAAATTATATTTTTATTGCACGCAGTTTATTATAATGGTAAATCTAATTTCCGATCACCTGGTGTGCTCATCTAAATCTAATAAAAATCTGTCATAATATATTATTCTCTATCAAAAAGAAACTTATGAAATGATCATAGAAGTTGCATTTTTATCGTAAATAAGAGATATTGATCTATTCTCTTATAACAACAAACAAATTATTATGTATATACATTATTATGTATAAACATAGTTGTACTTTTTTTAGCATATAACATAAAGTTTAAAATTTTGTCGAGAGGATACAAAAAATGTCATACTCGAGTCCGTTTCCTTTATTGTGTAGAAAGAAGAGAATTAATAAAATATCCTACAAAGATCAAGCAAAGTAATAGAAAAACAAATTCATTTTTCACGCGTCTGTGAGAAGTGTGTTATGAATTCAAAGAAGTGATAAAGTGTGCAAAGAATTAATAAAAAAACAAAAAAAAAAATATATGAAATAAAATCACGGAGAAAACTCATCGGGATGGATTTCCAGTTGATGTCTGTGCAATAAATAAAAGTTGAAACTTAGAAGTAATGCTCATCCATGTTCATCCGTGTGTTATGTTCTGTAAGGGTTATAATCACAGAATAAATTTGCATACAACCTTTGGCTAGAAGCAGCTCAGACTCAATTCCTGTATCGATGTGACGACTTCTTACCATCGCGATGGTTCGATTGTCGCGACTTGGATCGAGACTTTCTGTTACGATCACGTGATCTAGACTGACTGTTTCGTCGCCGGCTGCTCCTCCTGGAAACATACGATCTCGATCGTCTCCGATTTCTCGAGCGACTGCTTGATCTCTCCCTGTCGCCTGATCTTGATCGCGAATCTCTTCGTTTTGTTCCCCGTGACGACTTACTACACGACCGACTGCTTTTACGCTTATCCCTGGAATGGGAGCGAGATTTTCTTCTGCGAGAGCGCGATCGCGACCACTTCCTACCGGCAGGAGATCTTGATCTGGAACGTCGACAGCTACGCGAACGCGATCTGGCACGTTTTCGATCACGCGACCGTGAACGTATCTTCCTACTGGTTTTGCGATCGCTAGAAGAATGCGAAGATCGCGAACGACGGTAGTTTCTACGCGTTTTAGCTGACTTTGAGCGCGACCGACGCTTGCGAACACGTTCGACGGACGAGCGAGACGATCTAGATCTTGATCTTCGGCCGCTTCGTGACTTGCTCTCGGACTTTCGTCGTCGATGATAACGTTGCTCGCGTTGCTTGCCCGATCGTGTTTTGTCGGTTTTTTTGCCGACGGATTCGCGGCTCAACTCGGACGAGCTGCTTGTAGACTCACTGCTGCTCGACTCGGAATCGGCCGATCCTGACACAGTGCTGCTGGCTTTCGCCTGTTGTCTGTCGATCGCTGCTGTCGACGCGTTCTGAGGCGTTGTCGACTGTGGACTTCGTCCGCCGCTCGACAAAGTTTCGGACGCTTCTCTTTGATTATTTACCGTTTCTTTTTCATCAACTAAAGTATGACGTCAGGAAGTTACACTTAATTGCGTAGTGACAACATACGGTTGTTGTGTTGTCAGTCGAAACATACCTGGCTCCCGGCAGCTAGTATTACCGGTATGATTTTCCTGTTGCTTATTACTGTACT
The DNA here is from genome assembly GCF_002006095.1 of Pseudomyrmex gracilis. Taxonomy (NCBI): domain Eukaryota; kingdom Metazoa; phylum Arthropoda; class Insecta; order Hymenoptera; family Formicidae; genus Pseudomyrmex; species Pseudomyrmex gracilis. Next base: position 340,278 of record NW_018020753.1, read on the forward strand.
GCTCCTCGTGACGCTGTTCTTCTTTCTCCTCTTCCTCGGCAAGCCGCGCCTCGATCTCCTCTTCCGTCTTGCGAAACGCCTGTTGTCGCCTTCTCAGAGTTTCCTGTGCAAAAATCAGCCGTAAAATAAAATAACAAGTTTTTTTATTGTCACACTTACACATTTAACATAACAATTAAATTGAAGCTCGTGAGAAGATGAAAATATTAAGCCCAAACTATACAGGTTATATTTTACGTGTGTGTATTTTTTAAAAAAATAGAAGACTAGAATATCAGTTTGCGAAATAATAATTCTTACCTTCAGTTCCTCGTCGCTGTCGTCATTCTGAACCTGTGCGCTCTCGCTCTGCTCTTCCTCGGACTCGCTGTTACTATCGCCATAGATGCCCAGACCTACGGCAGACAGAGCCCGAGATAACATTTGTTCCGTTCACGCGCGCGACGCGTAATACATTCACTGAGACGGAGTGAAAAAAGAAAAGAAAAAAACATACGCTCGGCTCCGATTCAATTTTCGCAGCCGTTTACTTTCATCGAGAAATGTCCTGAGAAAGAGCGAGAAAGACATCTCTCTCGATAAATGATTTTCTATGAACGAACGGCCGAATTAACGTGCGTATACACAGTGACTCGTCTTTTCTTTTTCTTTCTTTCTTTCAGTTTTTTTTTTGTTTTTTTTTTGTTTTTATTTAAACGAGTAACTGCCGTCGCACACCGGCCGTTCTCTAGGGATTTCGCCGTGTGCTATTGTAAAGTGTCGAAGCGTACTTACCAAGCTTGCGAGTGATCTGAGCAAGAGGGGCCGTGTTGTTGAGGGATGCGACGGGGATCTCTCCTGCAGGGACTTACAATACACACGCATTTAGTAACCAATCGCTAAAATAGTGTGCTATTGCACGTATAACGCCCCCGTTACTATCCGAATGGCTTTTTTGTTTTTTTAATCGGCTCATTCGTAAGGAGGCGAATTTCATCCCTGCATTCCTTCGTTTCCTCTCACTTGTACCTTGAGAAATTCTTTACAGCATTATTTCACAATTACAAAGGTCGAACTACAAGTATTATTACATTTCACAGGAGAAAAAATTAGTTCAATACAAGCGATCTCGTATGCGCGAATTATAACGTAACACTTATTATAACGAAACTTGATGAGAGATAAGGACCGCAAACGATGACGGACCTATCAAGATATATCTGTACATTGTATTATAGCCAAAGTATTTGCACAAATATAACAATCAAATGATTAAACAGGCTTAAAAAAACGGCTTACAAGACGCATTGTAAGTTTGGTTGTCGTTAGTTAAATTTAGAGTTCAGTTATTATATTAACTAAAAATTTAGTGTGTTTGTTCGAGTGTTTCTATGAAAGTAACTTTAGGCTCATGCCACTTTTGTGGTTAATTAATTGCTGTAGTATAAAAATGGATATTATGTAATATCAAAATCATGTTTATTTTTTTAGTCTCTTAAAAGTATATATATATATATATGCTATAAAGTAATTCACGAAAACGATTATATATTATTAAAAAAAAACCCAAAAAAACAAAAAAAACAAAATCGAGTTGAGATATTGTCATATACAATCCCTGAAAACGCAAAAAAACAGGATATCCTGAAATTTCCGAATAATTAAGTCTACGCATTAAGAAATCTCTGTTTAATATACTTTCAATAATTTTATATTTACAGAATCGCACAACTTTGTCACGGCATAGCGTGACGAGTAGTCTTGGTAAATCAAATTCTGTGCCCTGGTGAGCAAAAGCGCGGAAATTCAATTGGTTAGTTCTATCATGTGGGGTACCTTTGGCACGATGGCGATTCCAGACATCTTTGCACACCACGGTAATTTCTTCATTTGTTACATCTAGAAGTATTTCCGTCAACGATCTCCTCACTTTTAACATCTGCACAACACGAGATGACGAAGTTTGAACGATTAAAAATTTTTTTACAATTAAACACAAGAATTGTTAATTGGTTAATTTTTAAACTCAATAAAATAAAGAAAACGTAAACCGCTCGTGTGTATAAACAATAAGATAAGTAAATAAGGTCGTTTTTTTTTCGAGCACAAACCGGTATATTATTATCATTCAAATATTACATAAAATATATGTGCGAAACGCACATATATTTCGTTTTCACAACGGTAATTTCTTCAGTCGCGATTAAATAAAAAATGTACAAAAAAGAAGCGCAAAGTTTCTCACATTTTTTCCCCCATATTTCTCACAGAACACGCGTTATGATGATAGAATAGGTCATACATTACAATAGCCGCCAGGTTGCCCATAGGAATAAAATATGAGTCAGCTTTTCGTTGCGTGGGATTTCACGCATGAGATCAAAACGTTTCGCACATATATTTTATGTAATATTTGAATGACAATAATATACCAACCGGTTTGTTAGGGCGACCTTGTTTACTTATCTTATCGATAAAATAACTTTAAGTACAATCATTCACGATCTTACCACTTCCTCCATGATCTCTTCTTGAGATAATTTTTTTGCAATCGGAAACGCATTAGCCGGGACTCTAGTTGGACTTTCGTCAGTATTATGAGATTCGGGCGAATCGGCATCTCTGAATCGCGACTTTCGCGGTCGAACAACAATATCCGGTGTACGGTCATAGCTTCTTTCCACGGATTGTTGCCCGCGCACACTACTTGTATCAAAGTCCTGGTCGTTATCTTTGTCGGAATCCGAATCCTATAATTGTGGGAAAAAAGCAACGCGATGTGATTTTATAAATTATCCAGATTAAATGCAAAGTTAAGGTTGCTGGTGAGAATCTAACTGCAATTAAAACCTACAAATTTGCTCTTGCCAGGATTAAGCACCGCACGCGCCTCGTCCTCGGCTTGTTTGCGAGCTTCCAATTCTTGTTTCCTCAACATTTCTAGCCTTTCTCTTTCCACAGCTTTCTGTTTCTCCTTTTCCATCTTCTCCAGTCCTTCCCGGATCCAGGCCGGTAATTGTCTTCGTTTCGCGGCGTCTACACAGAACGAATCGCAAATCAAGTTTATTGTGCTCAGTTATAACAATTAGAAGTTATTTCCAATTATTTTTTACCTATTGTTGTTGTAGTGTCTTCTTCTGGCGTTTTTTCTCTGTCATCTCGACATGGAATGGGATCTATTCCTCTCATATGAGGAGCTTTGGCTGGATGTCTAATACCTTTCATAAAGTGAAGCGGTTGCGACGGGACTGCATTAGGTGGATCTCCTGGCCAGTAGTTGGTCACCTAATATAGTCACATAATGATTAATTTAATAATCAACTTATTACCCAATACATCCGGTGCAGATATAGAAATAAGGAAATTAACATTTTTTTAATCACAGTTTTTTATTAGTAAAATATATAAGAAACTATATAATCGCTTTGGATGAGAAATTTCAAAATTCAAGAAGCATTATGAACATGACATAATAATTTGTAGATATAGCGTGTATGTGTACGTGCACGTGCACGCATTTATACAGCTGATACCAGAGAGAAGACTGAGAGCGGCCATCCTATCGTAGTTTTTTACGACGGTTTCAGCCGCTGATTTTAGCGCCATCCACAAAAGTGGATCTCAAAGCTCGTTCCACGTTAAACGCAAGTCGCAGGTCTCGTGGAACTGATCAATCACGTTGGTCGATTGGCTGATTTGACTCTGCGATTGGTCAATTTCACGAGATCTGCTACTTGCGATTGATATAAGAACAGCCTTTTGAGATCCACTTTTGTGGATATGGCGTTAAAACCAGCGGCTGAAATCGTCGTAAAAAACTACAATAGGATGGCCGCTCTGAGTCTTGTCTCTACAGATACTATGCAGTAGGATCCTGTTATTACTTTTTATAACACTTGCTTTTCATAATTTTATCAAACTCACTTTGTCTTCTACTTATATGCATTCCTTGCAAATACAAATGAGAATGGAAGATGAGAAAGGAAGGAAATAGTTATCACGTTAAAATGCCGGATCAATTATACATGACTTGTCTACGGTGCCACCGGCAAGTTAAGCACCGATCGCCGGTAAAACCCACAGCATTCAATTTATGAAAGGAAACTTGACCACAATCTCACTAGTCTCTTTATAACAGAATCTTACTGTATGTAAATTGTAAATATGATTGTAATTGTATAAATAAATGTTTAAAACATAATTAACAATCTTACAAATTGTTATATTTATTTACCATATTTATAATGTGTAAGTTAATTTTTTTCATTATTTCTTTACCTGACTGTATGGGTGTGAGGGCGGCACTGAGTTGTAAGAGTACAATGCTGGTGCTGCAGAAGGAGGTATGTTATAAGCAGTAGTAGATATTACCGGTGCAGGTGGTACAACTGGTACTGTTGGAACTCCCATTGGTTTGCCATCAGAACCCATAGTAACACCAGGAGGAGGTACGCCACTCCACTCCCAGTTTGATCCAGATGTTGAAGCGTTCCAATGACCCCACTGGTTCCACTGAGTCCAAGCTTCTGTTTACAATGACACAATTTAGTAATGTGAAAAAATTTTTACTGAACACTATCGCTGACAATTGACTATCTTTTTCACCAGATCCACTTATAGTTGGTGCAGGTGGTGCAGGAGGTACATCATCGTCCTTGGTATCCATATCCATTGGTGCCTCGCCACTACCATCATTTGTAGAAGATATAGGATTGATAATAGGTGGCGGTGGCGCTGGTGGTACAATAGTCTCTTTCATTTTTATCCACTGCTGTGCCAGAGCCGCCCAATCTACTGTTTTCAAATATAAGATACATTAGTTCAATATATTCTTTAACATATATAACAATGGATGTGTTTACTTTGAACGCTTGTTTTAAAGCATTAGTCTTATTTTTATTATTCATTAAATGTAGAACAAGGCTAGATTGACACTCGAAGCGTCTGAGCGCCCAAAGTGAATACATCGCTATAACAGAAAGACTTGCAGTTTATATAGTATAGATTATACCTTGATCATTACTCATATTTTGATAAGCAGAGGGATTTAGGGCCCATTGGGTTGGATAATCTTTCCCTTCATACATTTCCCCACTCATCTTAGACAACAGACAGAGGACACAAAGACAGGGTCCCGTTTTTTCAAGCCAATTTTAACCTACCTATCACAGTGAGAACATATTCTGATCTTTGCGCCACTACATGCAAACTCAAAGGGTTAATGGATGCATCATGTAATTCGAGAAAATCAAACATCGTCGCACATTATTTATCGCTCTTGCGGCGATCAATATTTTTTTTTATAGAAACCAAGTGTATCCTACCGGAGACGAGTCGGTATATCTCTATGTCTAAAGGCGGTGCTCGGTAAACTCGCAGTAGACACCGTTGTTACGAATTCTGCCGCAAGCGGTGACATAAATGTATTGGATACCTCGAAATTACGATTCATCAGAATCAGAACAGATACTCCGAAGTTTCAGAGAAAATCTGTCGACACTCTTCTAACAATGTGAATCCGCATCGTCATTTCTTCTTGCATACTGGAAAAGAGAGTCAAACATTTTCACTGAACCCAGTTGCAAATGTCACGCGACAATGTTGCCAAATGCTGTTAAATATGTCGAACTCGCGCCTTTTTCTAATTTTCTTCCATAGACTGTTATCTCCTCTCGACATGTATTGTGCGATCTGTTCGATTAATTCCGGTTAAAGGCCGGTTCTCACTTTGCGGTCACAGTATCAGCAATGAATTTTGATATAACTACTGTCAATTTCTTCATACCTTCCGATACCTATCATTTAGATAAAGATATACAAAATGATTTAAATGAAGTTATCGAGAACTTATCACACACACACACACACACACACAAAGGTGAAGAAATTGGATATAAATCGAGATCTTTCCCACACGCTGAGTTGTTGCATCATTCTATCCTTATTGCTCATTAGATGTAAAACAAAGGCTGGATCTTCATACAGACACCGGCGCTTTGACACCGAGCGTTGATTGGTGAAAAGTGGGTAGTGGGAGTAAACGGCGCTAAANCACCGGAGCTGTCATGAGGATTGAGTTTTTCATGATTTTTTGGCGTTGAAGCGCCGAAATGTTTGCCATTTTTCGCACGTATATTTATAAATTTGTTTAATTCGATGTTTTAATGCAAACATCGGATTAAACGAATTTTATCT